>NC_079424.1:25794362-25886862 GCF_026213295.1 Gadus chalcogrammus
CCATTTATTATTAATGCGTCATGTGCATGACTGCATCTGACTAGTGACAAGAACATTTTTTAATTAGAGTTGAACACAGCTTTGGGAACTTTGATCATAACAAATGATGATAAAAAATCTACAAAGTCCGCTCTAGGTCCCCACAAAACATTCCTTCTTACATTTAGAGATCAAAAGGGTTTCCAAGCGTTGAATCACAGGCCTGTGAAACACTTTGTCTCGGTTCCCAAGCAGCAGAAGTCGCTGACTCGACGATAGAATCGTTTTACCAAACTAACCATCACAACTTCTCCTGGCTAAACAAAATACTTCCTTTTCTGTCACATCCGCTCATCAATATTATAAATATAGCAACAGGATCCGAAAATGTGAATAAATAAAAAAAAAAAGCTAGACGCAGGCAGGGATGAATCAATGATTGTAACTCCTAGCCGGATGGCTGTGCTTCATTGCTGAAGTGATTTTGACGCTAGCGTCTCAGCAGTAGAGTCTACAGCACTTCTCACCGCTGAAGGCTACAGGGTGACTGCCAGCCACTATGCTAATGTCAACTGTTTTTTCCCCACCGTGCGCAATTCAATTTATTTTTTCTCTTTATAAATCATCTAATAGAATAAACACAGCAACCGTAGGACCATGACTATGAGGGAAAAAGGTCATTAACTTCTAAATAGCCACTTTAACTTTACAATCTCACAGTTCTCAAATACTCCCAAACGTACAATTATTGTGAAAAGTTAAACTCTAAATAATCAAACAAATCTATCAAACTATCAGTCTGTTTCATTGCTTTTTTTTTTAATCGTAGTTATGTATGACGCATCTATCCACATTAGCAAAGAGCGCCAATTACGTTGCCTGATCTATGATCCCTACAAGGGCCTGGCCAAATATGGGTGTTGGGACATGCACCTCATTTAGCAAACAAACTGCAGAGTAATAGGCATTAAATGATTTAAAGCATTTAAAGCGGCCCGTTGGTTGAGAACCATGTGTTTACAGTAGCCATAGCTTGCTTCAATGCTTCCTCTCATGGCTACTGGGCTTTCCAGGAGAACATCAGCATAGACTGCCATGATATCTTGGAGCAGATGAGCAGTGTGCTAACCTGGATCCCATTAGCCTTTGCATGCTCTTTTAAAATAATGGCATGAAAATGTATATTGAAGGTACTACTTCTGAATTTGGTTCAAAGTAGGCTTTTTAAAACATAGTACTACTAAAGACATTATTCCTTCTGTGGCATTCATCTTAAAATAAATTAAGCTAGCCTTAATGTCAGATTTCCTTCGTCAACGAGTTCATAAGGAGCCAAGGACCAGTGCTTGCAGAAGTATTTAAAGCTTTTGTCATTTTATTATATCAAATTAAATATTCCATGAAATGTAAAACCATGTGAAAGCCATTAGTAAATAACACACCATGACAACACTATGATCAGACTTCAAATGCATCACCATTCAATACTTTGTATAGGAATTTAATTTAGGAATTTAAATGGACGTCCAAGCTTCACAAAAACAATCACAGACGAGCTCCAAAAAAGAAATATGTAAATAACAGCGTAAATTAAAATCATTACAGTTGTCAACTTACATCATTGGATGAATTGCTAATTAGCAATGGAAAATATATATTTACATAGATCAAAGTAAAGTACACTTTCAATCAAGTCAGACTAATGCTTTAGATGCCTCATAAAAAGGTTTTTAAACCTCTTCATACAGAAACATGAATAAATATGTCTACACAATGATAGAAACTGAAGGCTTTCAAATGTATTAAATAGATACAAAATTGTAATGAAAATCAGTTTGCAGGAAAACCATGGTATTTATGCGAATAGAGTACAAGATAAATATAATAAATTGATATAATAATCCCAAATGTGTGTCCATAAAGCTGTTTTGGCAAAGAATTGTTTGATATAGTTACAATTTTACGGTACAATAGTGTTCAATATGGAGTTGTGATAAACTGCTTTTATCCTCAATTTCTACCTCCTAATCCTTAAGGAGCACACAATGTAAACGTTTCTCAAATCCCTTCATGAAGCTGGGGCATGACTGCGTTGGCCTACATTCTCTAGATGCTCCTGCAGCACTAGACCTATTTGTTTCATTACACATGTCAGGTAAGATGCAAAAAGCGATGCAAAGCTGAACTCATACATCACCATCACATACCTCAAGACAAACATTAAGAAGCATGACGACTGGACTGAGTCTTTTATCCTAGCAGTAGAGTCCCTGCTAAAGGGTGGCTCTGGCAGGAGGAGGGTGGAGGAGAGATGCAGCTGTTGGGTGAATACATGTCAACACTCTTGAAGACTCATGGTGAGACTGAGTGCGTGCTAGTACACAAGGGGCCCTTCGACCCGGGAATATCTCCACGTAGAATCAGGCAGCAGTAAAACCAGAAAGACTGCTTAGCAGAAGTTCAGTTTTGATGAATGGCTTCCATTATCCTAGTTTTAAAACAAGGTTAGCCTTGATTTGCTGTTTCTATAGCAACCATGTTAGGCTTTATGGTAGTTATTTTTCAAGTGCGACGGCCCTGGGAATGACTACTTTACCCATTTAAGTTGTTGAGGTGCTGCGTTTCGTTTTTCAAATGTTTAGCAAAAATCTCTTTCATTAACATGATGACGCGTCTGTGTTTGAACCTTCCAATATACATTACTAGAAAGCTTTCTGCCTGAGGCGAGGAATTCATGGTGTGCGGCCCGTGTATTTCAGGGTAAATTATTCAGATGTGTACTGCGGTCAAAGCGGGGAAACTCAAATGGGAACCAATCAAAGTGTGTGCAATACCGTAATTAACAAATATCCAAGCATGGTAGAAATAAATCAACTGCGACACAGACACACCAATTCACGGAAAAACAACGAGATGTATGAAACGAAAAACAAATGTTCTGTGTAAATTATGGGTGAAACAATAAAATCCTCATCAAAGTTTTATCAAACCTCCTGAAGCAGTTTTGTTGACAAAATCATTTTTCTCCTACTCACAACCAGAGCAAAGAAAAACATGAGTTAAGTCTTCCACCTGTTCAAACCCACGCAAATAAGGCTGTCTACGCCATCAAGCTGTCAATCGAGAACAAAACAACCATCATAACAGGACTAATAAAATCACAATGAATCTCACACGTCCGTACTGCAACGTGGGAGAATCACAGAGGATTCCAGTATGTACTTTGTGACTATTCTACCACCCGTGCATCGGTATGTCAGTCACGGCACACACACTCATCATCGACAAGCGAGATGGGGTAATTCCTCACCTCTTCCTGGAACTTAAAATAATCCTGTGAGAAGGACGGACTGACACACTAGCCGCGTTTACATGACACATCTGATCCGCATAGATTTCTATGCGGAATAGATCTGTCCCTAAAATGTGATCCGAATGTACGGTATACATGGCAGTAACAAAAGTGTCCGTTGTCTCTCACGCACTCCTGACACATCTCTGGACCGGCGGTCGTCTTATCACTATTTGGCATTGTGAATTTGATTTTAATGAAAGCACAGCAGGAGAGAGCTTTTCTCTGCCTGCTCCTTCAATTAAGAAGACAGCACAGCTACGTCAATTTCTCGTCCGATCTTTATATTTACCCCACCTTCGCCGCAAACAAGAGGAATTTGAATGCGAGTCCGCAGCCAAGCCTGGTGGGAGAGTGTGGTCAGTCTAAGTTAAGAAGTATTTTAACGTTCAGCCTGCAAAAGTACTTGTAGTAGCCTACTAATTTACAGTTATCTCGGAGGCGAGCGGGCACTACGATACGCAAACACGTGTGGGTCCAGTGTAGGATCGAGGACCGGAGCGAGATACGCTCCCAGGATGGACCACTGCATCCGAGACCCGTCCCCGAGGAGGCCGACGGGCCATAAGGACAGAGCGCCGCATCCCACAAACGGGATAAGAACGCGTGAGAGAGACGGAGAGAGGACCGGAACGTCCACCGAGGCTCATGGAGCCCGGACTTTGATTTATAGTTATGCCGAAATGGGAGATTCTGCTTTTTGTATTATTTACCATTTAATAAATACACAGATTACCGGCCGTTTTCGCATCAGAGGCTTGTATTGATTGGGGGGAGGCGGGGCACGACGGAACCGGGTTACCACAACACACACACACACACACACACACTAGCTACAGAGGTTCCCTATCTCCCAGAGGGTTCAGCTCTAGCCCAGGGCACCACGTCAGAACGTTTGGAGGGCTGCACTCTGCTCAAGTCAAGGCTGTGGCCAACACACAGCTTTATATATCTAGCTATTCTTCGTTTCTTCCATCCTTGTCAATATACATACATACAGTATCTATCTGTCTTCTATCTAGATTATATCTATATTTCTCGATCAAGACATTAATCCATCCAACTAGTATATATCTCCATCCATCTATCTAATATCTATCTATCTAGTATCTATCTATTTTATTTAATTTATCCATCTTTCTATCCATATATCTATTTGATATCTATTGATCATCTACATCCATCCATCTTTCTATCCATACATCTATTTAATATCTAATAATCGAGTATCTATATTTATCCATCTTTCTATCTATAAATCAAACTAATGTCCATCTATCCAAGTAGTATATATTTAAATAATCATTATTTTTCTAATATGCTTCCCTTCTCTGCCTTGGGGCATCCAAGCAAGCCAAAATGCAATATTTCTATACCTATGTTTCATGAATTCTCGATAATGACTCAACTTCTGGTTTTTGTTCATGGTAATGTCATCGACATACTATGCTGCTATGGGAGTGCTATACATATTGAACAGCACATATTTTCCTGTCAGATCTTTGAAGAGGCATTCTCAAATAGCAAACTATTCACTCTCCAAAATATGAAATATCCACTCCATATCCAATATTTTCTGAAGCTTGCCCTTGCCGACAGAACATCATTACCTCTCAGATGTTAGAAGAGGCATCCTTGTTTTAAAATGACATCAAAAACTATCAAACCCTCAAACATTAAATATATATTTTGTATCATACCTTGCTCTTTCAGCTGTATGAAGAGGTATTTAGCTTGGCTGAATAGGGCACGCATTAATCAGATTTCTGTATACAGTTTTATTTAGTTTCCAATTGTGTTATTAGCTCCAAAACTCTTATACTCTCAAAGTCAGGAGACCTCGATGACCTCATAGCTGGCTACGGGCATGTTGCAATATGAGCTGTATGTTAATGACTGCCTGCAAGTGTGAACCAAACTGACAAACTACATAGTCACTGTGCATGAACTGCACGATTCGGAGTGATCCAAGAATGATGCAATCAGGGCCCTCGCGGTTCATACAGCAGACTCAACCTGTCTCAAATGCTGACAGTCCGCAAGAATGGTGTCCATTGTAATGGCATAAATTAGAGTATAAATGCCGTGGCCGTGCTCGACACATCAGGACAAGTATAAATTCTATGGAATAAATAAATCGTAATTTCTTATTTGGACCAATTTTCTTTGACAGAAAAAGTTAAAGAACCACAGGATTAAAGATTGAATCGCTAAGAGCTTCTCAGAGACCAGGGATGTAAAAAGTGGACCAGACTTCCTACTGGACCCTCGATGCAAACCCTCTAAAAGGATAAATTTTGGTACAGCGTGTGCGTATGCTTTGATAGAACCAAAGCATGATGGGAAATATAGTAGCCTTACAGCAATCCTACCTGCTTCATGGCTTGAATGTTGTCCAGCGATATACTTCATGAAGCTGCCCACAGTTGGTACACTAAAGAACAAATAAAAATGTGGGTTGATAATTCACACAAAACAAAACACACTAGTAATATTAGCACCATTGTTGACATAAATTATCTCTAAAATCAACTCACTTCCAGTGTTGTTTCATCTTCCCATGCATCAAAGGATAAAATGCTAAAACAAACGAAAACTATTGTCAACATATGCAAACATGTCGTTTTGTAAATGTGAGAGTTGAATAATTAAAAATAGCAAACATGTTTATGATTTGGATTTTAAATTATTTATATAATCTTCTAGGCCTTTCATTTGAGCCTGCCCCTATTTAAGCCTTCTAACAGTGCCTGCATGGTCCTATTGCTGTCCCCGTTCAGCTAAATGAAGACTGAGACCCCATCCACATGGATATGGATATTTCTGATGACAAATCTCCCCCCTATAGTCTCAAAAATTCAGATCCATGCCATCCATGTTATGGAAAATATCTCTGTCAACAACAAAATGCAAATATTCTCTGAAGCGCTCCCATTAGCATTCCAGACCAGTAGGTGGTGATACAGTTTTGTGTCAAACACCACAGAGAACTGATTGATTGAGCGGTGAATATAGCAACCACAGCATGCCGATGTAATGATGAAGTAACGCTAGATTGACTTGTACACCATTAAATAACCTAACAGTGCTTATAACTTTTTTCCAAGATCCGATTGAGATACAAGATCTATTTTCCAGGGAGTGGGTCAAGACTGCAGCACAAAAAGTTAGACATAGAAAAAACTGTTTCGTACTTTGTATTCTCATTCACTTGCGACAGAAGTATTAAGCAATCGTTTTTTATTTTTCTGGTGCATAATAAATGTGCGAATTGCCGTGTGTAAATCGAGGTCATGAATTCATAGTTTTTTGAAACCTCAATTCCACCGGTCCATATGATTACACATACAGTCTAGTTACATGACCTGGCACCTACCATACATCCATTGGGTCAAAACAAAAACAAGTCTAAGCGTGTAACGACAGGTTTCAATTTCAGTTCAATTCAAGCCCAAAAACCTTTTAAATACCACTTAGAATATCATTTAATATTGATCTCAACTATGAACCAAAATAATACAAATTTAATGAAAAGGTGCAAAAAAAAAAAGTATCCTGCACCCTCACAAAGTTACTTTGCAGATGCAATACTGATCAACACAATGCCGTAGGAGGGAAATAATGATATATTTCACATAAAATATATCAACTTTTGAAAATTGATTGGTTAGAGGTTGAGTTTTTTTTCTCTTCCAAAGCATTCAATGCCGTAGCTAATTATATTTAAGACTTGTTAATGCCTTTTAAGTCCTTAAATTAAAAATGTTTCATGTAAGACCTTTTAATCCTTTGAATAGCTCCACGGGTACCCTGTCTAGACTAACCTGTTTTGTGTGCAGTGGACAGTGTGTGCAACAGATGAACCCTTGGTCTGGTTTATCATAGTGTATTCTTTGCAAATTTAATAAAAGTCAAACATTAAGGCAAGTCAAGGGTATTATTGTTGCCGTTTATCACAGTGGCAGTCTGTGAGCCTGGGGGTGAACTTTACAGCCTCCCGTTGTAAGAGAGGATGGGGGGTTGACAACGATGCTAACGTTAAACACCCAGAAGACAAACATTGTGAGCATTTAGCCATGGGGTGTTGAGTGGGTAGGAACTAATGTCGAGCTAGGCTATTTGCGTAGCTTCCAGCAGTATTGTTTTGGCTAAGAGTCGGTGGGTGTCACTGTTTTTGTTTTGGAGTATTTGATTGGGATTCAATCGTTCATACTGTATGAAATTATAGTCTGGGCATTAAAAACAGTCTAAATTAAATTATATTGCCAATTAATGTCCCAAATGCATAATCTACAGTTTTTGTAAATAACCTATCCTTATCGAGCACTGAAAACATACATTAATCAATTAAAGATATGGGAACCTACTATCCACAGATAAAAAGCTAATGTTCGCAAGGAAGCCTCTATCTTTTGAACCATACTTTTTATATATTAAATATTCAAGCTTATGTGTTACCCTAATAGCTTTCAAAGAGCCTCAGTTTCGAAGCGCATCGATGCTAAATATGCTTCATTTCTCTTTCCTTCTCCTCTCTTCTGGATGCCAGTGTTTTAAGCCTCTTTCTAAGGTCACAGTTCTATTTCTTAATAATAATCATTTCCCTGTGGTTACTCTTACAATAAGACGGTGTCATCTGATTAACACCCGTTAAATATGGACCAATGGAGGTCATCACTGAAGGGATGATTAAGTTTGGAAAATGTGATGGGGCCCTTTTTTAATCCTCATTAATTACAGTATATTAAGCTGTATTATAAATCCGAAAGTTTATCTTAAATGTTTGAATATCATGTTCTAGATTTACTGTCTATGGTGCAAAAAAAATAAGAAAAAATTCAGTAAGACACACTCTGTTGTCATTTAAAAAAAAAAAATCCAGGGCTAACATCCCCATTTGAGAGAAATAAATGAAAAATTGTAAATTCAACACACATCTAGAATATGATGATGAATATGAATTTGAGTTTTTTTAACCATCCGATTTAACCATTTACATCAATCATAGCAGCCGGGTCTGTGTTCGGTCTGGTGTCAAACCAGATGCATCATGTCCAGGTAAATCTGTGGGCGTGTGTTCAGTCTGGTGTCAAACCAGAGGTTGCATGCCCATGTAAAGTGTACCTTGGCTCTTCACCTCAGTACTGGTTCACCCCGGTACTCCCTTCCCAGGGTGCAGTGGGTTCTCTGGGCGATGGTGTCTCCTCATGAAGCTATTGCCAATCCCCCCTGGTTCCCTGGCAACTGATCTTTCCAGCCTGCGTGTTTGTATCCACTCCCGCTGTCCCGTCGTACGTCTTCACAACACATCCCAACGGCTCAGCAGTGGAGCAGAGAGTGTTTGGCACGTGAGGTGTGGAGTGGAGCAGTCCAAGCTACCCAAGAAAAGGTTTCTCTGCTGGCTCAGGAAGTGAACACAATGCTCCAAATGACTAAAAGTGCTATTTTGTCATTGTAGAGGAGGTAACAGTTGGATATCTGCTGCCCAATAAGTTTTGACTCAAGATAATATTTTCACCAGTTTTTAGTGAATTCTAAGCCACGATTTTCCGTTTTCCCCTTTATCCTTGTCATATTTCCGTACATTTGTCAAGCTGCTAATAACAACTGCTTGACGATTTCTAATTTCCTACAGGTTGTAAGTCCACTGTGAAGGGTCAACAGCAAAGCAGAAGCTGATTCACCTCAGGTGCCATCAGGGAGCATAGGGGAACTCAAACCCAGTGACCCCGTGTCAGCTCGTGCATATTATTAACAGAAGTGATGTTTCGCCAGAGAGTCAGGGCGCAGGATCCGGCTGGTACTCTGTGTAGCCGTAGCCTGGTTATGTCCAGGACACTTAGGCCTCTGATAGAAACACATCGCCCGAGACAGATGACATGACAACCACCCAATGGGAGTGTGCACTGACCCATTTGGAAGAGCGTAGTGTGTCCTGGATCTAAGGCAAATCAAATTACAATATACTGTTGGGTACAATTTTGTATAATTCTAATTTATGGACTAATAATAACAGATGATCTTTTACTAATTTCCCAAGGTGATTCTGCAAAGCATTATTCTCTGCCACCTCCTCCCATGTGTTATGCTGTGCCACTCCTGGATCCCCACGGAGTAAACTAGTCTGAAACACCACTGAGAGGACCTCTGGGACACCAAGGCAAACATGTTCTGCTGTTGATTTGCCTGCCAGGCATACAGACCCGAAAAATACACACACACACACACACGTTAGGACTCAACACACTCCACTGATGGCTTTATGACACTGAATGTCACAGTAAGCCCCGCGGTGCCTCTCACAATTAACGCTTCATGAGATATTTACTCATTCCCGCACGCAAATGCTATCTTATTAAGTCCTAATTTGAAGTGACTCTAATGTCTCTTGTACATCAGTGGTTCAAACAGAGGAATGCTACCATGCAAACATCACATGGTAAACAAGGTTCTTCTCACCGCGATCGTCTTGCGGTCCGATTGCCGGCTTACTTGATTGGTAACAAACTACCCAATTCAAACTGTTGAACTGGTGTTTCACCCTAATTACCGGATTCTGTGCTGAATAAGCCCCAATTCTTTTGATTAACTTGTATCCATGTGATACTTCTTGGACTGCCGTGTTTGAAATTTTGCGAAAATTGCTAATAACCTAGTATGTATATAATACTCTGGTGATAATGTCGGGGAATAATAAAGAAAGTCATCATCATGCCCTACAACTTTAAGTTGGTGTACCTTATTCAGGTGTAAATGGTGGAGAACCTTAGTCATGTCATTTGTTTGATGCTTTTATCCCCCTACTACAGTGTTAATGCAGCCTGTCAAGCTGACATGGCGATAATGATTGGCAGGGTTATTACATATTAACAAAATAGCTTAGCCGGACGATATTTCCAATCTCCTAGTTAAAAAGAAGAAATTCACAGTGTTAATTTTGGTACCCTGTTGATGTGTGTGCAAGTTTTCAACTCTCATTTTCCAAGTACTTTTAGATGTTTACGCTCTTCAAAGTTGAAACATCTTTGAGCTTGGAGGGATCAGGAGTTAATTTCAGAAAATTATATTTATAGTAAAAAATAGTATAAAATAATGTAGTGTTTATAATTGCATCCAGGAACAGTTTATGGAGTTTTAGTTGAATATTAATAATATAGTGACGACTTGATCAAAATCCACAGTGCTCAAGTTTTACTTTCTCAGGATAAATAAAATGCACACATTCCAAACAACTGCAATAAAGAAAGTTGAGTTTGATTTATGTGATGGATTCGCTCCACTTTGCTCGGTCATGTTTCCCATTTGCATCTTCAACACTTATCTTTTTGTACAATTTGAAACAATCCAACCCTTATTTTTGTACTCCATTAAAGAAAGGAATAGCTGAAGGCGTTACAGTTAGAACGTACAATCCCCCCCCCCCCCCACATTAGGACAAATTGCATCGATTTGCACCCACTGACAGCACAGGAAATACAAGAGACGGATGGGTTTTCTATGAAGAGCAGAAAAAGCTAGAGAAAGAAAAAATGACTTGTTATAATCAAAGCTATGTAACATTTAATTTGCTAAATTTTTACCGAAGTTTTTAAATTTTTTCGGTTTTTTAGTGTTTTTTATCTTTGTGTTCGTAGGTTAGAGCAGGGTGAGGCTGAAAGTCAGAAAGGGAGCAGGCCAAGAAATATGTAAGGCTATAATTGGTATTTTTGACCTGCTGCTATTGTCATAATTTAAGAGTAAGTTAAATTGGAATGCAAATTAACTGTTAAAGTTGCTGGTCAAAGTTGCACGGTAGCTTAGCAACTCTTTCCATGAATATGTTGTTGTTCCTTGGCCAAAAAAAGTAGGTAATTCTCAAGGTAATTCTGCAAAGTATTTTTCTCCACACTGCTTTACCAAGGTTGGGTTGTGGTCTTTCTGATGCCCCCTTTTCCCATGTGTTATGCTGTGCCACTCCTGGATCACCTCCTACTAAGCTCGTCTGAAACACCACTCTGTGGACCTCTGTGACACCACGGCAAGCATGTTCTGATGTTGATTTGCCTACCAGGCATGCAGACCCGAAAAAAACACGCACACACACACACACACACACACATAAGGACTCAACACACTCCACTGATGAATGTCACGGAACCCCCTGCGGTGCATGTCAGGAATAACACGTCATTAGATAATTACTCACTCCCGCATGCAAATGGTATCTATTAGGCTTTAATACGAAGTCCCAGTGTATAACCCAGGGGGATTGGGTTTGTGTTCCGTTGAGGTTATGTTTAGATTTAACAGGTGTAGTTATTATATAGTTTTAATAGGTTAAGTGGTGTTATCGCTTGGTTAGGGATACATGTTCGCTCCCTGGCTAAAAAGCAGTCAGAAAGTGAGCAACCATTATAAAAGTTATTGTTATTTTAGACCTGCTGCTACTGTCACCATTGATGAGAATAAATTGGTCTGCAAAATTTAATCAATCAATGTGTTTTCCATCTGCCCTTTTAATGTTACTGGTCAAAGTCGCATGGTAGTATAGCAACTGTGTCTTTCCGTTAATATGTTTGTTTACCTTGTGAACCACTGTGTTATACGTTAGCTTTAGTAGCCAGACAGCTCAGCTCAAATTACAAAGTCTATTGAGAATTTGCAGCTTTGCATGGGGCTGGCAAAAACTGTCATAATGCTAACTAATGGACGTGCTCCACTGCCCATGTTTCGGCGTGTCTGATGGCTCGGCCCAAATCCAAAAAATAGACCACAGAGCTTCAGTTCCTTGACAGAAAACTTGAGTGCCAACCTACCACTTTTACTCAGAAATGATGACATCGTTCTTTGTGCATTGTACATGTTTTTTTCACCCTGTGGAGCGTGTATTTTATTTTCAGTGGAGCCCTGGCGTTATATCATCAGTCTCATCCCATCGGAGATCTATCATGCAGGTAACACACTCAAGGACCCAGAGCACTTCATATTAAAGGGACTCTCACCTTTGTTGCATTTTTACACTTTTTTTGGATAAGGTTAAATTGGTATTAATAAGGTAATAACACTCTAATATGCAAGACAGACCCACCAGGAGTAAAAACAAACAATTATTTTACTCTCATAATATTTAGTGAAAACTTCAACCAATAAAATTCTTCGGACCGAAGGACCTTATTGGCCGACAGACCTGTCTGTTTGCTGCATGGATATATAAGGTTTTCCGTCTGCTTCTTGTGGCGCATTCGGGCCCGTGTCATCAAGGCGTGTCCTCAACTAGAGGGTTTGTTTTGATTCCACCGCAGACAGTAGCGAGTAGCGACAGTAGCGACTGACGATGGCAGACCAAAGTGGTCCACGGCGTACTGAAACTGCACCATTCAGTCCGATTAGGGGACTCATCTCGGACTCAGACTCACAGAGTTACCCTCCTCTGGAGCCTCAGGAAGACCTCCAGACTGTTGGCCACCAACTGCACCATTCAGTCCGATTAGGGGACTCATCTCGGACTCGGACTCACAGAGTTACCCTCCTCTGGAGCCTCAGGAAGACCTGCAGACTGTTGGCCACCAACTGCACCATTCAGTCCGTTTAGGGGACTCATCTCGGACTCAGACTCAGAGTTACCCTCCTCTGGAGCCTCAGGAAGACCTCCAGACTGTTGGCCACCAACTGCACCATTCAGTCCGACAAGGGGACCCGATTCGGCCTCAGAAGCCAAGTTGTCCCGCTACTCTGGAGCTCCATGAAGACCTCCAGACCGTTGGCACCCAACCGCACCACTCAGTCCGATTAGGGGACCCGTTTCGGACTCAGACGCGAAGTTGTCCCGCTAATCTGGAGCTCCAGGAAGACCTCCAGACCGTTGGCACCCAACCGCACCACTCAGTCCGATTACGGGACCCATTTCGGACTCAGACGCGACGTTGTCCCGCTACTCTGGAGCTCCAGGAAGACCACCAGACCGTTGGCACCCAACCGCACCACTCAGTCCGATTACGGGACCCATTTCGGACTCAGACGCGACGTTGTCCCGCTACTCTGGAGCTCCAGGAAGACCTCCAGACCATTGGCAACCAACCGCCACACTCAGTCCGATTACGGGACCCATTTCGGACTCAGACGCGACGTTGTCCCGCTACTCTGGAGCTCCAGGAAGACCTCCAGACCATTGGCAACCAACCGCCACACTCAGTCCGATTACGGGACCCATTTCGGACTCAGACGCGACGTTGTCCCGCTACTCTGGAGCTCCAGGAAGACCTCCAGACCGTTGGCAACCAACCGCCACACTCAGTCCGATTACGGGACCCATTTCGGACTCAGACGCGACGTTGTCCCGCTAATCTGGAGCTCCAGGAAGACCTCCAGACCTTTGGCAAACAACCGCACCATTCAGTCCGATTAGGGGACCCATTTCGGCCTCAGACGCTACGTTGTCCCGCTACTCTGTTTGTAATGCTCATACACCTTTCTTATACTCAGTGGGACCACTGTCCTTCAACATGGGGCCTCAAAACGGCATCACACGAAGCCCATAAAATTGTGCCACCTGCTAAATTTCTTGTTTACTAGACCCCTGGTAGATATTATGACCCCTGGGAGTCTAAACACAACCCATGGGAGTCTAAACACAACCCATTGGAGGAAGGCAGGATGATTTGAATGTGCTGTAATTCTCAAATGCAACAAAGGTGAGAGTCCCTTTAAAGTCAGGAATGAATCCCCCCTCACTTAGGATTCTATGGGTCTGGTGCTTCTGCCTTATGCATGGTATCCTACATGCTTGTGGATTGCAAAGCAACAAGCCCACTCCAGTTGGATTAACATCTAGAACACACCGAGAGAGAAACAGAAAGAAGCGGGGGAGAGAGACAGAGAAAAAAGCGGGGGAGAGAGACGAGATAGAGACGGGGGAGAGAGACAGCGAGAGAGAAAGAGATAGAGATAAGGTGAGAGGGATAAAGAGGGTGAGAGACAGATGGCAAGAGACAAAAAGAGAGTGAGTGACAGGAAGAGAGAGGTTGAGCGACAGAGAGAGAGAGTGATGGTGCGAAATATGAGAGCAAGGTGGGAGAGAGAGAAAGAGACATGGCCAGAGTCATGGGGTTACTCTGTGGCTAATCTCTATTGATTAGAGATGCTTTTACTTTAAAATCATCGACTTGCACTCAGGTAAATTGAATTCCATCCCATGTGACCACCACCAGTAGAATAGCTTCGGTTCTGAAATTCAAGAAAAAGAAAATAATAAAATAAAGCGAGAGAGATATGTATTCATAGCTGTCTGGGCCTAATAGCGGTATTTACATTTGCAGTGGTCCCACTTCTCTCTCCTCTCCACGGCGATGGCCTCCGTTGAAAGAGACTCATCTGTATTGTCAGAGTTTAGTGCTGCCTGATTGGCTGTCACGTCCTGGACGAAATACGACGTGCCCAGCCACAGAAGTCAAATAGATCTTGGCTGAGGGCCAGGTGTTTAATAAAACAAATTTGCCAGAGGATGGAAGGGGAAGAAGACACAACGTTTCATAGCCATCGCAGGAGTCTGTGAGGGACTTCCAAATAACACATTTTAGGTGGAAGTTCAATCGTTGGAAGGGGACGTCAGGGGGTGATAAATGGGCTTAAGCGCCCACCATGACACGGTGACATCAATTAAAGTCAGTCGGATTCATTCGTGTGAATTCAGCAGAGTCCGACCGAAATATTGGTTGGCCGAATTTATTGGCCAATATTGAAGTATCACAGATGTAGCACTATGAGCGTATTTGTTTTTGCCGATATGCGCCGCAGAAATGCTGTTATCACAAAGTTTATCCAGGAAAGTGCCCCAATGTGGAAAACAAGTTTTTGGTGATTAAGAGTTTGCGTCATCATTTCGTTTGTCCAGCAGCAGAGGGGGCTCCCGACTCCATGGTTTACGTACCTCATGTGCTACACGTCTGCAGCACGTGTAGCATGTGGTATTCCGAGAGGCACGAACACTGAATACTGAGTCCTCATGACTCGGAGTCTAGCAGTGGCTTCACGTGAGTTGCTAACTAGTTTTTGCAAACATACTGGAAGGTATGGAAGGTATTATTCAATTATGACCTCATCTTCCCTTTTACATATAATATTAACGTCACTGAAAACCGCAATATCACTTATACTTGCTACTGGCTGGTTGTTTAAGTCTGCTGGGGTTTGATTTTTCATTATGTAATTTCCTAGTTGGTGTGACTCAATGTTGGAGTAAATAAACAAAGTCCCTGTCTTTTACTCTCTACACGACAACAAGCTCCTCTTAATATTAGCATTTCCAAAAGTTAAAACACGGTTTTCCAGCAGATATGAGGCAGTCAAACCATTATGTTAGTGTTTGTGACCATAAATGAGTGGCAGTAGTTTAGTAGTATAGCTACAAAACATAGTACTGTGGTCTTAGCGTTGCTGCTTTCTGAATCAAATAGCTTTTCAGTAGCTAAGCTATGACCGAGTAGCGCGGTAGCGTCAACACGGTAGCTACATTTTCCCAAGCATTTCTGAAGCTCAAGCACAGCAGAGCTTTTTTGGCTTCATTCTGAAATAAAACGCTATGGATCATTGAGTGTCGCCAGATGCAGACAGAACCACAACCTCACGTACGGACAGGCGACGTGTCTGCTGCAGGGCAATGCAGACACTCAAGCTTGAGTTTACTTGATGGAAATATGGCAGAGGGTGTCTCTCCTCTCTCTCTCTCCCACACACACACGCACACGCACACCTCTGCTTTTTTTATTATCTGGAGCAGATGTTTTCGTTTTTGGGACAATTTAATTTAAAATATTTCGCCTGCCTAGCGGTTGACTGATATAATATATTGATCCCTTTGATTGCATATATTTGATTCAAGGCAATTGATTGAAGTTGTTTCAATGTGAAAAATAAATATCTTTGATGTCGTTAACTGCTGTTGCCATTTTACTGTAGCTCAGCTGGCTACATTTCTCTGGGGGGTAACATCACTGTAGTGAAGCTTCACTTAATGTAGAGTAACTGGTAGCTTAGCTCACTACACTTACCAAGTAGCTTGCGGCACACAGCTGTTAACGTGGTAAGTGACAAAATTATACAAAAGGACTTCCCTCATTACGTTCAGTTATCTTTGATGTCTCTGACTATGAAGATAATGTATTAGGGGTATACACAAGGGGGAGGGCGTGAGACACCAGACCTGGGATGGTGAATGCGCACATCCACCATCACATTAATTTGCTCTTCCATTACGTCATGCTGTTGGCCGATTGTGTTGAGGGTGATAAGAATGTGACTATCCATTGGAGGATTCCCTTTTCCTCTCTTAGGATGTGGTAGGCATGGCTGCTGCCCCATCCTCAGGATACTATATATCGGTATATACTATGGAATAACGGCAAATATCCCTGTATTATGAATACAGGTATAGTATATGTCCTATGTCTGTAAACTATCAGCGTCTGCCCCTAAAATCCAGTATGGGTCGGCTCTAGAGGAGTGGGCAGGGTCGAGCTATGGTACCAGATACAGATACTACAACCCAGGGGAAACCTACTCAGAAGAATCTGTGAGAGTCGAGACAACACCTGATATTCACCTGACTCAGAGTTTAAACTATTGAATCATGTTCCGTTTAGGCTTGGTTACCTCAAAGCCATTTATGATTGCTAATTTGGGGAAGAACCAATAAGGCCAAATAAAACGTAAAGATACGCCATGGTCTCTATGTCTGCAACACCGTAGGTAACGAGCAACTCGAAGAACCTTGAAAAATGTAAAGCATTCCTGTTAAGTTTTATTCTCAATTTAGGATTATGATTTATAATTTATTTCTACACTAATTGAAGAAGTTTACATATAGGTTCATTTTGAAACTTGTGTCTTCCTACTATGAAGATCATCAGGTGTCACTGAACAAGTGACTTTAGTCGACTATGCTAAGAATCAATTGCGGAGACCATGGATGCAAGAACTGGCATAAAAAACACACAGCTATTCAACACGTAAGGCAGTGTGCCCCAAGGCAGTGTGTGTTTTTCCAGAGGGCCAAATTTGGTCAAGCATGCCATGCCAAGGGCCAAAATGTTGTTTTATTTTTCTAATTCACCATTTTTATGTGCAAATTTAGCTTTAATTATAACTACTGTTTTAGAGATAATGCAGGAGGGCTTGATCAATTAGGGTTTAAATAGCGTCCAGGAATGGTGCATCGATGAGAATGCAAGGAATGAGGAGGAGGAGGAGGAGAAGCTTGCTGCTTCAGACTATATTATGTTCAGCCTTGTTTATTTAAATACTTGGTAATGTCTTTCAGTTTCTATAAAACAACCGCAAAATAAAACACCTTAAGTTCTATGAAGCATAGTAAATAAATAACTACAGGCTCAAGCACATACAGTTATATAGCAAGCCTATATAAATAAATCAAACAGAGCTGCAATCATAATACAGAAAATAGTCATACACAAAATATATACCGTATTTTCCGCACTATAAGGCGCACCGGGGTATAAGCCGCAGCAGCTAAATTGAATGATGTGTACATATATAAGCCGCACTGGACTATAAGCCGCAGGTGTTTTAATGTTTAATTACCATTAGGGCTGACCTGAATGCAATTATTCAGGCTTCGAATACTCGTTGGTTTTTCCAAGCGAATATTCGAATACTCATTCCAGAAAAAAACACCATCAAAAACAACATTTAATCCCTATATACTCCCTGGAACCGATTTTGACAGTATCTGCATATTTTGTTGAATAATCAATAGCTTTTGAACGTTAATTAGTAGGCCTAAGTAGGTTGAAGTTCCTCAGTTTTTCCCTGTGAAAGCGAACAGCTGTTGTTCCGTTCCAAATCAGCTGTCCTCTGCCATCTCAGCCCTTACGGGAGCTTTTCAATTCATCCTGGAACGTGCATCTTTTCAGGGAATTTGTACAATAAATCCATAACAAATAACGAATATTGATTGTCTTATGTGTCCATATTATATCCATTATATTGTACGCTCACGCTCTGCAGCAAGCCAGTCACAGTTGATTGGCGCGGCGCTGTACAGCGAATGTAAACAAACAACTAAGCTAAGGTTAGCATTTCGTCAAGTATTACTTTTCCTCCCGAGATCCCGCTAATGTTGTGTTATAAAGTAAAGGGAAAAAAGATATCTATTCTTCCTCCACCTCTCTCGCTTCTCTGCTTGGTGTCGCTTATAGTTTGCCTCCCTCGCTCTGGTAACGTCACGTACGAAGCTCCGAATACTGATTTAAGTTTTGAATACAAATTTTCCGAGTGGCCGTTAGCTGTAAAAATCCATAGATTAACCGCACCGTTATATAAACCGCAGAATTGAAAAATGGGAAAAAAGGTGCGGCTTATAGTCCGAAAATGACGGTACTCAGATACTCAGGCGCAGTCGGGTTGAGTTTGTTTATTTAGCCTGAGTATCTGAGTATATATTTTGTGCATGACTTTTTTCTGTATTATGATTGAAGCTCTCTTTGATTTATTATATAAATAAAGGAAACAAAGCGACAGGCACTATAAAAAGTCAAAGCCTTTTATACAATCACTATAATTATAAGTAGTAGTTGAAAATACCCTCTGTAAGGAGTCACACTAACAAAATGCTCTCTTGAAACAAAATTTGTCAATAACCCAACATTAATTTATAATGCCCCTGGAACGTCGGCAAACAAAAAGTCCAGCAAACAAACAGGCATACAGTGCAGCAGCCCTGAACATAAGGACTTAAAAAGCAACAGCACAGTGTATCTAACCATCCAGATCAATGTGTTCACGTCCACTCTCTTCCCCTCTCTACATGTCTCTCCCTTCCTCTCTAAGAGACACAGGAAGACAGAGATTTTAGTTAGTTACCTTTAAAATGTGATACCACAATATATGACATTAGTTTTAAATTCTTTAAATATGTGTAGCAAATAATATCAGTCTTTAAACAACAAAAATATAATTTGCCTGATTGTGGCAAACATTATAGCCTAATTTGCTTTTATTTAATATTATTCGGAATGACCAATTAGTTGGGCGCTGTTAGTTAGTCTTATCCTCTGTTTCTTCTCTCTATTTCAATTAATTTGTTTTTAATTAAGATGTGTAGCTACTAAAAGATTGACAAAATAGCATAAATAAATAGATGTTGTTCACTCACCAACAGTGAGAGCGACGTGATGAGGCAACCTCTCTGATGTCAGGCCTGTAATCTGTTGTGGCAATCCCGAGGCACTGTCCATGATGGGCATTTGAGAGTCTGTTTCTGTCCTGGCTCTTGATGGCATTCATTGCAGAAAATGCTGATTCACAGATGTATGTTGAGGGGAACATTGTGAGGAGCAGCATAGCAATAGCTCTGGTGTTTTTAAAACGAGCTTTTGGAACCAGGTTGATCCAAAAGTCACACAGCAGTGACTCCTTGTTTTGAGCTTTGAGCAAATCAGATGTTCCCATTTCCAAGACCTCCATCTGAAGAGCTGCTTCATCTTTGGATGGCACGAGCCTTTTGGCCTCTGCAGTCCACTCGCCGTCAGCGGGCACAGAAAACGGCTGTCTCAAGAAGAGGAGGATGTCACCTAAGAGTTTAGGGGAGCTTTCAAATTGTTCCTTGAAGTTTTCTGCCAGGCTTGACACAAACTCCTTCATTGCTGGATCTTCCTGGAACTTCCTGCATTTTGTTGTTCTTAAAATGCTCACGCAGACGTGGGAAGTGCAACTTTCTCCCTTGAATGTCTCTCTCCAGAAGGTGCAGCTTCGACCGGAAGGCTTCAATCGCTTCGTACATGTCAGCAACGGTGTGGTTCTTGCATTGAAGCTGCAGGTTAAGGTGATTCAGATGAGACAAAATTAACATCTGCCAACACCTTGGCGTCAGTTAAAAAGCCTAGAAATACGCTGGCTCATCACGCAGGTCGCACACCCTCTCCAACACACGGCCTTTACTCAGCCAGCGAACATCGTTGTGCAGCAACAGATCTTTGTGTTCAGCTGACATTTCCTCAAGCAATGCTCTAAACAGGCGATGCTGCAGACTAGAGCTCTCACGGACAAAGTTCACTAGTCGTGTCACAGTATTCATCCTCCCTTTCATTTCTTCACACAGTTTTGCGCACAAAATTGACTTGTGAATAATGCAGTGTAGTAGTAGTTGGGTTAACGGCGGAAAGCCTGCTTACTAAGCCCTGGCGTCGTCCCACCATTGACGGAGCCCCGTCAGTAACAAACGACACAACTTTACTGACATCTAAGCCGTTCTGTTCGAAGAACAGTGTCAGTTTGTTAAAGATGATTTCCCCGGTAGTGCGCCCGGGCAGAGGGAGTAAACAGAGCAGCTCTTCACAGAAGATCTTTCCATCAAAAAATCTTGCGAACATGGACAGCTGTTCCATGTCGGTTCGGTCACAAGATGAGTCAATGGCTAGTGATATGCCGGCTTCGGCTTTCTTCAGATCGATGAGTAGACTGGAAAAGCAATCCTCCGCTAAAACCTTCACTCTTCTGGTTGCTGTGCTTGCCGACAGCGGCACCTGCTTTAATAGCTCCACAACTTTTTTTTGATTTTTTCCTCTTGATTTTAGACCTCACCAGCCATCTGAATTGCACATTGTTTAATCAACTCTGCATCAGCAAAGGGCTTCTTAGCCTTAGCAAGCGTCCAGGAAACATGCAATGAAGCAGCTGTTGCGCTCTCTTGTGCCGATGCCATTTTGCATATGGTTGAAACAGACCGCTTGTATGATGTCAATATGCTTGCAATCTTTTGTTTGCGTTGCTCAGATGTTTCTGGGAAACTTCCATTAAAGCTGGCAGCATGCGAACAGTAAAAGTGCCGCTTCAGGTTGTCCGATTTAATGACAGCCACGGTCTGCATGCATATCATGTCGGCTTTGCGTTGGCATGGTCCGGTAAAAAAAGCAATACTTAGGTCCATTCAGTTTTAAACTGGCGGTGCTCCTGGCCAACCTTCCTTTTCTTGGCAAATGACATGTTTTTTCTTTCATAAATTTTCAATCCGTGGATTTTTGACAAAGTTGTAAGTCCCTGGGATGACGGATAGCGGGAAAGTGACAGCAGCGGCGGCTACTCTCTGGCGTGTGACGCTAGTGAAGTTGAAAACGCGCGAAGCACGTCATTACGTATGCACGCAGTAACGTCAACGGTCAAGTGGACGGTGTGGACTGAGGGCAAAATATAGCAGGCCGTGCAAATTTAATTCTTTTTTTGAATTTTGACATGTGAATGCGCTGGGTTAGCGCGGGCCGGACATTTGGCTCTCATCTGGCCCGCAAACCGCTAAATGGGGTTCACTGACGTAAGGGATAATGCTTATTACACGGCCAAATTTGCCAAATCGAAAAAGTTACTTCAGACAGTGTCTTTTTTTACATTTATTTGTTACCATTTGTAGTGTTGATCAGCAGAGAAATAGTTAGCCAAGACGTGGATGTCACTTAGCAACCGAATACGCTGGGGATAAGTTAACAGACTACTTGCGGAGTGGTATGAAAGACATGAATCAGAGGCAAAAATCCAATTTCCTTTACAGTGGTCAATTATGCTTAGCAACGGTCATTTGTGCAAAAATAATTGACCGCCGAACGTTGAGAAAGCCCATTCAAGTGTACGGAGCATTCTACAGCATAAAGAAAAGCCGTGTAATAAGGAAGTGTAATGAGGCCTTCAGAACGCAATGGTAATGGTACTCGAGTAGTAATCTAGCTTTATGAAGTATAAGGTTATATTAGCTCTAGAAGTCTCATGGTCGCCTAGTTTTCTCTATGAACAGAGATCGAAACAAGAGCTTTGAGATTGTTGAGGTGGAATCCAATTGCCAAATGGAAGTTGTTTCTTATCTTTTGGAATAGTGTTAGAGCCATTAACATTATAATAACTAGAAACAAATATATCCTTAGGAGGACTTCTACCAAAACCGTACAATGTGTATCATCGATTTAGCGTTATTTATATAGGGCCAATATGTAGAAGATCAATTCAAAGGCTTAAAGTCGCACTGTGTACGATTGAGCCCATCCTAGATAGGAGGCGGGAGTCCTTCCAAATCCCAAACTCAATAATATCGTTCTGTTCAGTCAAACTGGCTGGACAACGGTGGGACGGGACCTAGCCTAGCTGGCTGGGTGGCGTTAGTGGGAGGGGTTATGACAGTGGCGATGGGAAGTTCCTTGGTAAACAAAGAGAGAGGTATGGGCTGGCCAGTACCTTTATATGTAGAATATATCAGTTACCGGATGGGATTTTATTGATGAACATTATCTAAAATCGATAATCAGCAATGACTTCAGATATCTCCAGCTGATTATAGGCTATGTGCTAGTTGAAATGTGACACACTGCAACTTTATAAAGGGAAACAATCTGATTCACAGAGATACAATTGAAAAAAATATTTGCAGCAGTATCTTTTTCTTGTCCCTTTGAATTATGGGGATTTTATCTGCATATCTTTCATCCATATCACATCTACACACTTGCATCATTATAGGAGTGAGGTTAGGAGAGGATAAGGCTTGAAAATTAACAACTTGCATTGTAAGTTGAATCTTTTAAATTATTATGGCCCTATCCCACTCTGACGCACCTGCAGTACAATTCAGATGCATGAGTCCCTCAAATTCAATACAAACATGCTTACAATTTTAATTAAAAATAATAATGGGCTCTATGTAAATGCCTAGGCCTCCTCACCTTTCTTTATGTATCCTATCATACCCATTGTAAAGTGTTCTTAAGTTCCTAGAAATGCTTAAATACAAACAATTATAATTATCATAATTATTTGCAAAATTATAATAGCTCGTAAAGCACACTGTATGAATAAACATGGTACTCGAGTGTGTGATTATTGAATACAGCATGAGGTGTGTGTGTGTGTGTTGTGTGTGTGTGTTGTGTGTGGTGTGTGGTGTGTGTGTGTGTGTGTGTGTGTGTGTCAACGGGGTCAGTATGTCCAGGCTCCAGACATATTACCGCTTGACCACGCAGAGCAAGAGAGCAGACTGTGAATCTGATACCTTTCTCAAGAGGAAAACTCCTGGGAAACGCAGTTTGAGGAGTGGATAGAAACTGGAACAACCACAGGAAACAGACAGAAATAAAATGTAATACACGAATGAGGGATGATAAGAAGACCGAATCGAAAGGCTAGGACACAAAGGACTTCAAAAGAGAAGAAGAAAGTATTGAACACTCGATCACAGTGTGTGCCTGTGTGTGCTTGGTTTCAAAAGCCTACTAGTGCCAACAACAGATTATTTGGGTTATTGTGCCATGATGGTCTTCTGAGCCATGAAGCACACTGTTCTTCTCGATCCAAGAACATTTAGTTCCCTTTATCTAACTGATGTGAAGTATATCATAAAGAAGGATGTTTGGATCTAACATCCTATTTACTACTTCATTTAGCTGATGCTTGTAGTCCTATTATTAGGTGACTTACAGTGAATTCAGAAACATTTCATTGAGGAGCCAGTAGGGGCCAGTGCATCTTATTCCAGGATGCCTACAGGTTAGACGATGGAGCCCAGACATCCGAGTTTGAACCAAGAACCTTGCGGCTGAGACTCAAACACATTTACAATTTTTTCACCATCTTGTATAGGGTTATGGTCCAATATGGTACCTCAGCTACATGAAGAAATAATCAGCGTGACCCAAACATATCAATGTTCTGAAACACCTTTGGAAAGAGCTAGATCCGGCAGGCATCTAAGAAAATAAAATAACCTCTGCATTCCTGCAGGATTATGAGTCATATCATGGCATGTTTGAAGTAGCATATGACATAACAGATGCGTGCCTTCCAGCGATGCACAGTGACAGGATGGAAGACCTAGCATGAGGCCGTTCACTGGGAAAATAATAAGGTAGGCAACGTGGGAGTTGGATGAGCTCATGATGTTTTTTATTTTGGAAACTGATCCACACATATGGTATTATGATGAGGCTGCCCTGGTGTGGCAGGTCAAAATGATGGGAGGAAACTTGAAGTAATAAGAGAGGTTAAATCTGCAACCCAGGTCCTGTGCTGCAGTTTTGGGCTGAATATAACTAAAAGCCGTGCCTACAATTGATTTACGTAGAAAAATGTGTTGTTGTCTACAGTTTGGCATCTATTAACTTCCAATTTGGAGCATCGCTGCCAATAAATTTTTTTACACTTACATTTGAGAGATGTTTTTATCCAAAGCGATTCACAAGTGAGGCTGAGAACAATCAAGGCAACAGAAAAGTGCTGTACCACCTACTTAAAAAACAACAATAAAAGTGCTTGCTAAATTCAAAAAATCTATTTGTAAATATAATATATAATATATAAAATATAATATAAAGTTCAACCACATTAAAAACAGCTCAACTAATTGTGCTTTAAATATAAATAATAACCTATTGCAAAATAAATAATACCCACTGCGCAATGTGTCGTAAGAGTGACGTCTCTTCTGTGTCATTATTGGACGTCACATTTCGTTCCACTGAAGGGGTTCTTTTGTAACGCCAGGCGACGTCTTTTTTCGACGTCTACCGAACGTCTAACTGTACGTTCACACCAACAGCTGTAAAAGATGCAAAATCGCCAAATAGCTCGAAATGCAAAGCTGTCTAAAATATTTACAGCTCATATCGCTCTTGCGTTTTCTCGCGTATGTTTACTGGGACCCACGCCGACGGGAGACATCTACATTCCGATTGGCTGGCAGTCATTTACAGCCGAAACGCTACTAGCTAATTTTCATAGAGTTGAGCCGTTTTCAACTCTCATTTACAGCTTTACAGCTTTAAAGCTATCGCTCAAGCGTTTTATCGCTCATGTCTAATAGAAAGTGAATAGTCGTTTATTGCTCAAAACGCTTTACAGCTTTTAAGGTATGGCCACACTGCACGCGCGTTGGGGTTGAAAATCGCCATTTTTGCATAGGGAACCATTGGTGTAGGCGCGTAGACGCGTTACACGCATTAAAGCACGTAAACCCACCAACGCGCCCAACGCACCAACGCGCAAAGTTAAAAAAATTGAACTTTTGACGCGCCTACGCGTGACGCTTAGCCGCGATAGCCAACCAGCGTGGCGCTTGACCCGACGTCACTGGCAGAGAGTAATGACGCTTGCACAGAAGCATATGGCTGACATCTTTCTTTATTCTGGGTGGAAATAGTAACATAGTTACGCCATTAAAAACGTTTATGTAAACATTTTTAGCGAGAAATGTGCATTTTACTTTCATAATGTTCGCTCGGTGAACGTGAAGGATGTTTGGTTTGATAGTTATGAAGAAGAGGGAACGCTCCATTCACTTGCATGGACAGCGTCTCTGGTTGCTAAGCAACCTCAACGTCTTGGCGGACTATATCTCTGCTGATCAACACTACGAATGCTGGAAACACACCAGACACACCATGTGAAGTTATTTAACCCGATTATTGTTATTTACATCCGAGATTATTCAATCGAATCAGATCTAAGCTCTATCATGCACCCAAACACGGCGGTGTTTTCTACCTCAGACTCCTAAATCCAGCGCAGCCACAGGCACGTTATGCCAATTTTTAACCAGAGTAGCGCTTGCAGTGTGGCCTTAGCTTTAGTGTGAACGCACAGTAATATTGACGTCCGTGGGATAGGCTTATAGTCCAAATGTGGTCGTTTGTGGACGTCTAAACAACATCAAATTTAGACTAATTTTAGACGTATTTTTTATACTACTTCAATAATTTATTTATTCGTTTATGGTTGTTGCCGTCGGAAAAAGAGGAATGGCGATTTATTTAATTGCAGCTTTCGGAGAAATTAAACTGACCAATCATTAGCTCTCTCTCTTGCTCGCTCCCTCTCGCTCGCATGCCTTTGACCCATCCGTGGGCCGATGAACACATCCACACATGTCGACTCCACCTGTCCACATTTTTTGTGTACCGGTCAAGATTCAACAGGCCACCCTCCCGTTACTGGTCCAACTTCTTAACCAGTAGGCCACATGCCAGTGCACGCGCGCGCGCACGCGCACACACACACACACACACACACACACACACACACACACACACACACACACACACACACACACACACACACACACACACACACACACACCCACACACACACACACACACACACACACACACACACACACACACACACACACAGTCGCACAGAGACACACAACACAGACACACAGATTGCTTGGTCTTTTTTTTGTTTCGTCGTTGTCTGTTAAACCGCCAAGTGGAGCGACGTGTCTGGGAAGCTAGCCTCTTGGTCTGAGCATGTGTGTGCATCGCTTCTCGGCCTTTTGGCTAAGACAGTGATCCCCTCCGTTATCTGTTTATATATTGCCTATTTAGTGGCAATTATATAGCAGGTTAGGAGGATATTGCACCATCTTTTTGGTAAGTTGGGGTCAATTACCAGTTGCTGATACCCGTTACCAAGAAGACCATTGTCCAGTTCGTTTAAACGATAAGGTAAGTGGATTTTATTGTTGCCTGTATTACTTTGTTTACTCACTGTTTTATTGCTTTTAACCTCTTAAATTTTTAAGAGTGTGGTGTCTCCATCATGTCGGTTAACCCTTCCGGCATGAGGAGGCACCACAGTGTACGTTTTAAATTTAAGTCGATTAATGGAATTTTAGTTCAGATGTCCCGGCTTGACTTTTCAAGGAAGCACATCCAAGGAATCCTGAAGTTTACCGCAAACGATTTGAATTGTATTCTTGCTCTGCCCTTTAACAAAGGATTCGATGTTAGCTTCGCAGCCGCAACAGCCCTCAAAGAGTTTTGGACGCTACGACACGGTAAAAGACCAGTTCTCAGCATTTGAAGTGGAGAGACTAAATGACGATTCCATTAAAACCGTAATCGTCAGGATTTCAATGAAACTGTAAATGCTGATGATATTTGTATATGGCTGGCAAGATACTGCACTGTGAGGGCCCAGGCCACCAAGGTGAGAGATGAGGATGGCATCTGGAACTGTTCATGGAGGGTCCCCATACAACAATGGCGGGACCCACATGGCTTCCAGGGCCTGAAACATCTCCCATCCATGATGGCTCTTGGAGAGAACAGGGGCTACATTCACTACCAGGGACAGCCCAAGCTCTGCCGCAAGTGTGGCGAGCAAGGGCACCTGGCGGAAGCGTGTACCAAGGTTGTTTGCGGCAAATGTAGAGAAATTGGACACTCTTTTGAAGAATGTACCAATGGCAGGAAGTGCAACCTCTGTGGAGACTCAAACCATCTCTTCAGAGATTGCCCGAAATCTTTTGCTAACAAAGTAAAACAAAATGCAAGGAAAGTGGCAGACGGGGGTGCACAAACAATTGAAGACACCAGGCTGCAAAAAATTACTCTGATTGGGGGAGAGGGGGAGGGGCCTGAGGTTGCCCCACCTAGTGGTGAAGTGAAAGAGGGTGGTGGGGCCCAGGCAGCCGGTGGAGCAGAGATGGACTCCACTTCAGACTCTGACGAAACCGGGAGTCTCGAACAGTCGGCCGGTCGGAAGAGTCTGGGGTGGAGTCCAGTGAAGCCTCCCTCCCAGGAGCCCAGCCTGGGAAGAGAGCAGTGTCGGAGATGTCCTTGGAAAATTACGGAGCCTCGGAGAAAAGGGGAAGAGCTGGCTCCTCAGACAGTTCATCTGTCGGGGAGCACAGAGTCTTCCCGAACCACCCCCCCAACACTCTCTCCTTTTTACACATGGCGCTGCAGTCAACCCCAAAGGACTCTGTTCTAAACCATGCTCGTGTCTGGGAGGGGAATGAAGGAGACTGAAGAACCCCAGACCGTTTTTAGTATTTTAATGCATAACTGTCTTTTAAATACCATACTCATGATCCTCACCTTTTCTACACTCAATGTGAGAAGTGTGAAATCAAGAGTTAGAGCTCAGACGATTTTATCCTTTCTAAATAATTTTAAGTCAGATGTGTTTTTACTACAAGAATGTGCATTGCCCTTTTTAAAAAACTACAGGATATGGGAGGAGAAATGGCCACACAAATCTCTATGGAGCGGTTCAAATGAGAACAGAAATGACGGCGTGGCCATTTTAATCAAGAACCCCTCAATTCTGGTGAAGGGCAGCACTGTGGTGAGAGACGGAAGGGCACTTTTAGCACACTTGACTTTTATGGGAAGGGATTTTAATCTCTTAAACATCTATGGTTTTAACAACAAAAATGACAGACATGACCTTTTAGAAAACTTGCAGCCCCACATGCTAGGCCGAACGCCATTAGTTTTAGGGGGAGATTTTAATTGTATTTTAAATAGAAGTGATAGGAGAGGGGCAGGGGATGATTTTAAAGTGGACAAGACGTCGGTTTTATTGCAGGGATTATGCAGGGATTTTAAACTAAAAGACTGTTTTAAAACCTTGCATCCAAGAGAGGAGGGCTTCACCTGGTTCAGTAGTGACGGTTCCAGAGCCTCTCGCATTGACTATATTTTTACCAGAGACTGCCCGCCAACCGATGCTAGATTAACCCCTGTTTTCTTCTCAGATCACGCTATGCTATCCTGCACCCTTTCACTCTCTTCAGGTGTGACTAAAGGTAGTGGTCTGTGGAAACTGAATTGCTCCCTGCTAGAAGATAAGGATTTAGCCAGTCAGTACAGGGAGCAATTCAGTCAATGGCAGACCCTCCAAGACTTGTACGAAACACGTGCATTTGGTGGGAAATGGTGAAGGGAAAGACACAGACTTTTTTTAAAAAGGCAGGAAAAACAAAAAAAACAAGGAAAATAGATGCATGGGGGGCTGCAGAAAAGACTACAACGGTATTTTAAATTAACACAACAAGGTTTTGATTTTAACCAAGAAATTAGATTAGTTAAAAAACAAATGTTGATTTTATCGGAAATCACAAGCAAAGGAATTATAGTCAGAAGCAAAGAACGACACATGGAAGAAGGAGAAAAATGCACTAGATACTTTTTTAAGAAAATCATTAACAGTTTGAGTTTTTTTAAACTCAAAAAAACAAATGGGGAACAAACCAATAGTAACAAAGAAATAATGGAGGAAATAGAAGGTTTTTATAGAGATCTGTACAGCGAAAAACAAACAGAAAATGAAGCAAAAACAACATCATAAGCAACATAGATTTAAAGATAGGTGAAAGTGCATTTTTAACCCGTGATTTTAACCTTTTGGAACTTCACAAATGTTTGTCGAGTTTTAGGGGGGAAAGTCGCCGGGGGAAGATGGGCTTCCACTTGAATTTTATCTGACCTTCTGGGACATTTTAGCACCTGACCTACTGATGGTTTTTACCGACTTCCAAAGACTAGACCGACTACCAGACAGTTTTAGATCAGGGATAGTAAAACTACTTTACAAAAAAGAGGACAAGACTGACCTGAAGAACTGGCGACCAATAACCCTTTTAAACGTTGACTGTAAACTTTTTAGCAAACTTTTAGCAAACAGAATGTCCGTGGTTTTAGGGGAGGTAATCCACCCGGATCAAACCTGTGGCATATCGGGGAGGAAGATCACCGACAGCCTCGTACTGATTAGAGACACCATCTGTTATGCGAGAGACAGAAACATCAGACTAGTAGTCCTAAATTTAGATTTTGAAAAAGCATTTGATCGGTCTCGCACCAGTACCTATTCCAGGTACTGCAAAAAATGGGCTTCCCAGAGAGGTATATAGAGTGGGTGGGATTGCTGTATAGGGACATCACCAGCAAATTTCTTGTTAACGGGCAACTCACAAAAGCAGTAGATTTGCACTGCGGGGTCCGTCAGGGTTGTCCGTTATCTGCCCTCCTCTATGTGGCATGCATAGAACCACTGGCCCAGGTCTTGAGAAGGGACCAAGGGATTAAAGGGGTGGCCATACCGGGCAGTGGGGGACTTTTTAGCAAATGTGTTTATAGATGGACGATGTTAACATTTTATGCACTGACCTTTTATCAGTAAACAGCGCTGGACTTGACCGACTGCTACGGACTGGCCTCTGGGTCCAAACTCAACAGAGGGAAGACCCAAGCCCTTTTTTATGGACCATGGACGGCGACTGAGATGACCGGACTCCCCTGACTGTGAAACAGACCGACATAAAGATACTCGGGGTCAAATTCAACAGGGAGGGGGAGGGGACCAAAAATTGGCCGGACGTGGTAGGGAAAGTAAGGCAGAGACTGGGATACTGGGGACTTAGAGGACTGACAATAGAAGGAAAGGTTTTAATCATCAAAGCAGTGATTTTACCTTTGCTTTTATTGATAAGCTCTGTTTTTATTCCACCACACCGAGTGCGTTTAGAACTGGAGCGAGCAGTTTTTTATTTCCTGTGGGGGTCCAAGTGGGAGAGACTGAAGAGAACAGAAATGACGAAAACAAAAGAAAAAGGGGGGAAAGGAGTCCCGGACCTCCACCTGTTTTTAGGAAGCAGATATACTGCTCTTCACATTAAACTTGCAATGGTCCCATCCAGAGAAAACAAAACGACAGCAATGGCACGATTCTGGATGGGGTCCTATCTGAAAAGATTCCCGTTTTATATATCAGATCTTAGAACACCAGTATCATTTAACTTGTCACAATTTTACGCTTTTATTAAGAAGTTTTTAAAAAAATTTAACCTTGAAAACGAGGAACTGAATGTTTTAACTAACCATCGTTTTATAATCGCGGAAGTGCAGGAGCGGGAACCAGTGAGTCCGGTGCGCGGGCTAGCATACGGCGAGGCCACAACAGTCTGGCACAATGTGAACCATCCTGCCCTCTCCAACAGACTCCGGGACCTGTCATGGATGGCAGCTCACGAGATCCTCCCAGTCAGAGCCGTCATGCACTCCCGGGGGATGGCTGCATCCCCAACCTGCCCTCGGCCAGGTTGTGGCGCGCCTGAGTCGGTGAGGCACCTGTTCTGGGAGTGCAGCGCTGCTGGAGACCAGTGGGCAACGGCCGGCTCCCTGCAATTCCCGTACTTACCAGCAGGGGAGGCCCTGACAGCCCAAATGGTGCTGTATGGGGTGAGCCAAAAGAGTCAGCTACCACCAGACTATCCCAAGCAATGGCTCACCATAGCCGCCATAAAAGACGCCATATGGGCCTCCAGAAACCTGCTGGTAAGAAAGCACATGCAGATCCCCCCCGTGGCTGTGATCCGAATGGCCGCAGCAACGGTCCAAGTGGCCGGTGCTGCAGGCGGCAGGCCTAGGACACAGCCACAAAGAAGAATCGCCTCTGTGCCCATTCGGACGAGGGAGTCGGAGCCACACGCGGAAAGGTCGAGGCAGCGCCGGCCCGGCTCTCCGGGAGAGGCAGGTGGGAAGGAGCAGAGAGGGGAGGAGATCCTCTGAGCCACAGGTTCCGAGAGACCAATGCTGTTCAAGAGAGAGCAGGATGGGGTTTTTTACTTTTTAATTGGGCTTCCTCCCGTCCCTGCACAGCTGTTTTTTAATCATGTTTTTTAAGCATCACAATGATTTTATAAAACAACAATGTATCCATGTATTTAATTATATTTATTTACCTTTTTTTATTCACAATGATGATGGTTTAAACTTGTTGTTTAATTAAAATGTCTTTTAAATTGTGTATGCTTTTAAAACACTGACCTGTAAATTGTGATATGAAAGTTAAATGAAAGAACTCAATAAATCAATAAATATTTTCAAACGAAAAAAATATGTTCTTATCAGTTTAATATCTGATACGTCCCCTACCCGGGGACCATATATTAAATTGATTTTTCGAACTGGGAGATGGAAAAGGGGCTTGCTCCGTCCACTCCACGCATCGACCTGGTATTGCAGTAACTCCAGGACCGGTGCACCCCTCTCTCACTGTGAAAAACAAAACTAAACTCCTGAGAGTACACCCGTCCGCCTGTAGACAATAAAGTGTCATTTACAATTCATAAACGCACTGTTTACAATTACTCCAACGATATTCTGTTGTAGTGATGTTATGGTTTGCGTCGAGGCATCGGGGCGTGTGTCGAGTACCTCGGCTCCGTATCACATAGGCGAAATGACGTGGCGCGTGACGTTCGAGGCTTCATCTCGGGCTGTTCCGCGATATGGGTTCACAATTGGCACATTTTTACAAAAAGAAGACCCTACCCAGTTCCAAGATCACTTTTATGGCTATGTAATTAATCACACTCGTTCTCAGACATCATGCAGTTCTATTATTACAATTATTAGTAGGCTACTGTAGTTATAAGACAATCTATTTTGCCCGGGATGACTTAAAACCTTTGTCAAATGATTTGTTCTCTACCATGAGCTCGGGAGATATTTATGAACGGCACACACGTATCACTGAAATGACTTTAATTCTTAAACGTTTTGATGTTGTACGAAGCAAACATCACATCATCACAGGAAACTCTTTCTTTCATCATAATTTCATTCCTTGTCCCTAGCGTACTCATTTGAAGCTTCGAGGTCGAACCACTTTCATGGTTCACTGGCTGCGAGGCTTTGACGTTTCATGAGGCATCATCTCGCCACCACTATTCTGTTGTTTAAGAAAGAAAAAAGGATTCTTTCTGTGGCGTGTCGATAACTCGGACCTCCAGGTTTCCTTTCGTTATGCTTCCATCACGCTGATTTCAGATTCGCCTGTCATCGTGTATGATACCGGTGGTCTACAGTGTTTATTAAAGTCTAGACATCTCCGAATGCTTTGCAACCGTTCTCCTGGGGAACACGCGTGGGCATCGTTCAGCCCACCTGAACGTGTACAACTCATACTTACCTGGCAAGGGAGATACCATGATCAAGAAGGTGGGTCACCCATAGCGAGGCTCAGCCATTGCACTGAGGCTGTTGCTGACCCGTGCGAATTCCCCAAATGTGGGAATCTCGATTGCATAATTTCTGGTAGTGGGGGACTGCGTTCGCGCTCTCCCCTGATCATGTTGTTCTAAAGAAATAATAGCTATGAGTGATACCACCCTGAGCACGCCCGATCTCGTCTGATCTCGGAGGCTAAGCAGGGTCCGGCCTGGTTAGTACTTGGATGGGTGACCGCCTGGGAATGGCTCATGACCCCCCAAAGTCCCTATCCCTCAACACTGGGATCGATCCAAAAGGATCGAAAGGCTCACGCCTACTGGCTGCAAATATCCACTATACCGTGACATGCATAGACACATGCAGATGCAGTCGCCATGCACAGAAATGACTTCCTGCCTCTGACTTCCGCTCCTCTCCTGTGGAAACTGCGATCCCCCTGCAGCTTACAGCATCTAGCGCCCCATTCCGGCATTGACAACAAATAGAAAAATACCCAAGACTAGGCAAAGTGGAAAATATGGAGTGCATCGCCGCGTATTAAGGAGCTTGCAGAGACTTCCACCCTCAGCTCTGTCTCCTATCACCATGGAGCTGTTTAATGCACAATCCCTCACAAATAAATCTCTCCTCATAAATGACCATATTATAGAGAAAAGGCTTGACTTCATGTGCCTAACTGAAACCTGGCATAAACCAGCGGACTACTACGTGCTCAATGAAGCATGCCCACCTGGATACAACTACATGGAGAAAGCCCGCAGCTCTGGTCGTGGTGGTGGACTGGCCATCATACACCGGGCGGAACTAAAACTATCTCCTCTGCAAATGCCTGACCTTTCCGCTATGGAATGTCTGGCCTTCAAATGCAAACATCCATACCCCATGACAGTGCTTCTCATTTACCGTCCTCCAAAGCCAAACTCATCTTTTATACCAGAGATAAGTGATCTGCTGACCTCACTCTGCAGTATCTCAACAAACATTGTCATTGTTGGTGATCTTAATATCCATGTCGACAACCCCTCCTGTCTGTTTGCAGCAGATTTCCTGAATGTGCTTGAGTGTCTTGGCCTGCAGCAGCATGTTGAGGTCCCTACTCACACCAAGGGGCACACTCTGGATCTGGTCATTACTGACACTGCCCTAATAAATAACATACAGGTCTACGATCATGGTGTATCCGACCACAAGGTGGTCTCAATGGCCTTTACTTTTATGCTGCCAACCACTACACTTAGGCGTCAAATGTCTTTTCGCAACTGGAAAAAAATGTACGCAGCCACTATGAGCATGGATCTCCAGCTCATCACCTGCCCAGCATCTGCCTCAGCGGATGAATTAGTGGAGATCTATAATACCTCACTGAGCAGTGTTTTTGATCTCCATGCCCCGGTCAAATCACGTATTGTTAATTTCTCACGGTCTGCTCCATGGTTCACTCATGAACTGAGGAAAATGAAAACAGCTGGGCGTGTCTTGGAACGGCGATGCAGGCACTCTGGGGCTCACAGTCCATAAGCTGGCCTTCCGTGAGCATCAAAAGGCATACTCAAATTCCCTTAAAGATGCTCGCTCACAGTTCTACTCCAGCCTAATAAATGAAAACCCTGGAAACTCTAAACAGCTTTTTTCCACCATAAAGCATCTCCTGAAACCACAACCATCCTCCTCAACTGAAGCTACAGAAGACAAATGTAACAGCTTCATCGACTTTTTTAGATCAATCTGGCGAGCTTGTTGTCCTAGGCTAATACAGTTTAGTTTTACTCATTTATTCATGTTTTACAGTACCAGATGGAACATGCCTACACATCAGTGCACCGTGTGCGACAAGACATTCGGTGAAAAGTCCAACCTGGCGAGGCATCTGAAGATCCATGCCATCGCCAGGGAGACCTTTATCTGTGACGTCTGCGGGAAGAGCTTGGCCACTAAACCATCGCTGGTCAGCCATCAACAGCTACACCAGTACCCCAACATCATTTTGTACCGGCTAGGAGAGGCCAGGCTGTACTGTACAGAGGCAGCAAGGTCTGTGGCAGAGGCCCGCAGCAGCACTGTTGTTGACCCTAAATGGCTGGATCTCAAGACAGCAGAGACCTTTGGAAAGGTCAGCTGGTCCTCACGTTCGGGAAGCACGCCGGTCAGACCTTCAGGTGGCTTGTGGAGAATGATGTCGGCTGGCTGGTGTGGCTGCTGTTCCAGTACTGCCAGCAGGGAGAGCAGAACGAGCTGCTGAAGTGGCAGAAGGAGCGACTGCTCCGCCAGACCGGCCTCAGGTCCAGTACCGGCACATCCATCACCAGGCTGGAAAGAGACGTGGTGAGAAGCGGAGCTAAGTTGTCATAAGCACTTTGTTTCACCTGTTGGCTGTGGAAAGCAAATAGCACACACGTCATATCAATACTGATCACATGTGTACTTTATATTTCCAGATTATTTGTTGATGAGCCTGTGACTCCAGCGAACCGGCCCGTTCAGCCCACTGGGTTTGTCGTCCTCCACCCGGCTGAAGCCTGCGGCGCTCACCCCCATTCTGCCGAGGCCTCCTGCGCCCACCCACCTCCAGCCGAGGCCACCTGCTGCGTTGACCTACGGCCCACCCCCTGTGTCGGCAGCACCCATACTGCAGGTCCTCCCCGCACAGCCACAGGCCCCCTCCTTCCTGTTTCGTGGGACATCCTGCAGCCAGAGCTTTGTCCCTCCTGCACCAACAGTGAAGGCATTCATGCCTAACAAGTCCTCAAGGCCATGTGGGGCTTGCCACGTGCCAGACTGTGGTGGACAGCGGAAGAGGTACACCCTTCAAGGACAAAGTGGCTGGAAGCATGCAGAAAATGTTTTCCTACTGTCCATCCACTAGGAAGTCCACTACCCCTGGCTTCGACAATGTGGTGTATGACAACTTTGAACACTTTAAGAGTGTCGTGGATGCAGAGTTGGACAGGAGGACTGTGTAAATACCTGGAAATGCGTGTGTGTATGTGTGTGTGTGTGTGTGTGTGTGAATAACTTACCTCTGTGATGCCACTGTTCCTGTGCCATCTGTAAGAGAGAGAAAGAGGCTTGTTTGTGTGTGTTTGTCTTTGTCTTTGTGTGTGTTTTTTAAAGTGCTTCAGCAAGCACTATCTATTTTCGCATCTTGAATGTTAGCCTACTCAAGAAACGACCTGCCTGCTAGCTTTATTATTCCGCTTAGTCTTGACCCGCTGACCTCCCCTCGGACTTAACTGATTGGCGTTAATGTGACGTAACGTTAAGATAAACAACGTCACTATTTTTAGTTAATTATATATATTGATATATTATCACTGAAATAAATAGTAGGTAGGACATTTGTATTGGCTATTTAATATATATATATATATATATATATATATATATATATATATATTTTTTTTTTTACTTCTGTCTGGGCCCCCCCCCCCCCGCCAATCAGGCCCTAGGCACGTGCCTAGTTTGCCTTTGGGTTAATCCGGCTCTGAGTCTGTGCAAGGCTTAAATGTGTTTCAGATGACGTCCCAATATGGTATGACCCAACAAGAGTAGAGTGTGTGTGTGTTACACGGTCCTCATATTGTTGGGTAGCAGTTATTTTAGTTTGAACCATTTCTATAGAGTTAGATAAAAAGCCCAGATCCACGTGGGAATTATTTTAACTAACATCTGTGGTCCCTACATGCAAAGTCAATGCAGCCCTTGACCTCAGCAATGAGTCTCATTCCAAAGGCGATTATGATAGACAGGTGGTAGGAATATATTGTAAATTAAATGAGTATGATCATTAGTTTACAAACTAGATTTGATCTATATTGTAATCCAGAATATTTCTGACAGGTTATTGTTGTATTTCGTTTCAGACACCAAGTGGCATGATCCCAGCTCATACTTCAGTGGACCCAGAAGTGAGCCAGAGATCCACTTCATCCATCCAACAGGTTATTACACACTTATTGTAGATCGTTTCTATTTAAATTGATGTCTCAGTTCATTCCAATATATATATGAAATGGCTTGTGACTATCACAACCAACCTTTTTGTGCAAAATGTTCACAATATCAACATTTCCATAAGTTGGTTCAATATCATAGCGTTAACAAAATTAGCCTTACCATTTGACAGAACTAACCGCCCCTCAAAACATAAAATTAATCTTTATTCTCACTGAATCCTATGTTTTTTTTCCCCTTTGGCAATGATTTTGCCCATTTAACATACTTCTTATCAATTTGCGTGATTTAATTTCTACGGCAGTAGATCCATTTACATTAGTGTTGGGGCTTTTCAGCTTTCTTTGAGGACAAAAGGATGAGTCAAAGTCAGGAACCTTCACTCTAGATGTGTTCAGTCGTCAGGTCCTCATTTTGTACTTAGGCCCAATCTCAATACTTCCCCTTACCCCTTATCTTCCCCCTTACCCTTGAAGTTGCGCGTTCATGTGAGAGCTAGTGGTGTCTCAATACCCAATTTGATCAAGATTAAGGGATAAGATTGAGTGCTATGTACCCCTTATTTTTAAGATGATTTGAGAGCTCACTTGCTCCTCCAAGGGCTATCCCAGAGCACATAGCGAAACCGGGAATTTTCAAAAAAACATGGCTGCTTGAAGCGAGGAATATTTTACAGCTATCTACACAACTTTTTATATGTTTATAATGACTCGGTTTGATCTGAAATGTGCTACACGAACGATGCATAGTATGTAGGTCTTAACTGAAGCTTTCAAACGGTAGTTTTAACGCGTTACTCGCGTTGGATAACGCGAACTTTGGCTTTGACTCCCTCAAGAAAATGAACCACGACATGGAGGAGAAAGGGATTGTTGGCGGCGAATGTCTCCCGCTTGAGCCCCGCTGAGGGACCACCGCCGGAGGCGGAGGTGCATAAGCGCTGCCCGGCAAAGATCCCTTTCTCCTCCTTGTCGTGGTTCATGTTCTTGAGGGAGTCAAAGCCAAAGTTCCTTCCCCCCAATTCATTCTCAACCTTGGCTGAGATAACCCCCAATACGAGTCTCGTTGTAGAAATACCAGAGACGAGAGTCCGACGTGTTATGCGCCATCACACCAACAGCAGAACGGTTATCCAAATAACAAGGAAGTGTACAACACTTGCGTTACAGTCCTGGAGCTCTATATCTAAATAATATCATATAATACATAGATATCTATATCATATAACATATTGTGTGCGCCTCCAGACGATATTATGAATCACAAACGACTTTGTCGGGTTCCACTTTCACATCAACCTGAAGTCGACTGAACCGCGCGCTGCCTGCGGCCGGCTGCCCGCTGCCGGGCGATGGTGCATCGCGGCAACCGGCGGCATGTCGCAGTTCATGTACTTCAGCGAGTCAAACCAAAGTTCCTTTCCCCCAATTCCTTCTCAACCATGGCTTAGATAACCCCCACGACAGTCTCGTTGTGGAAATACAAGACACGTCCAAGAACCGACAAGAAACACTTGCGTTACAGTGTGTGTATTCACACACACACACACACACACATGTGGCGCTCGCACGGTCGAGTCTCATTGGCGGGCCAACGTCTCTGGGCGGGCCAGGCAGAGTAAGGGGAGGAGCTGAGATTCCTGATGACGTCATGAGCACAGACAGAATGATGACGTACCCGAAACCGAGTGGCGTCTCATTTCATAGGGGAAAGATCTCAGCCCTTGTCCCTTACACTTGCAAGTGCTAGGGTTAAGACAAAGACAAAGACAAAGCAAAAGGGGCAAGGGGAAGAATCGAGATTCGGCCTTAGTCTGTGCAAGGCTTAAATGTGTTTCAGATGACGTCCCAACATGGTATGACCCAACAAGAGTAGAGTGTGTGTGTGTGTGTGTTACACGGTCCTCATATTGTTGGGTAGCAGTTATTTTAGTTTGAACCATTTCTATAGAGTTACATAAAAAGCCCAGATCCACGTGGGAATTATTTTAACTAACATCTGTGGTCCCTACATGCAAAGTCAATGCAGCCCTTGACCTCAGCAATGAGTCTCATTCCAAAGACGATTATGATAGACAGGTGGTAGGAATATATTGTAAATTAAATGAGTATCATCATTAGTATACTAACTAGATTTGATCTATATTGTAATCCAGAATATTTCTGACAGGTTATTGTTGTATTTGGTTTCAGACACCAAGTGGCATGATCCCAGCTCATACTTCAGTGGACCCAGAAGTGAGCCAGAGATCCACTTCATCCATCCAACAGGTTATTACACACTTTTTGTAGATCGTTTCTATTTAAATTGATGTCTCAGTTCATTCCAATATATATATGAATTGGCTTGTGACTATCACAACCAACCTTTTTGTGCAAAATATTCACAATATCAACATTTCCATAAGTTGGTTCAATATCATAGCGTTAACAAAATTAGCCTTACCATTTGACAGAACTAACCGCCCCTCAAAACATAAAATTAATCTTTATTCTCACTAAATCCGATGTTTTTTCCCCCTGTGGCAATGATTTTGCCCATTTAACATACTTCTTATCAATTTGCTTGATTTAATTTCCACGGCAGCAGATCCATTTACATTAGTGTTGGGGCTTTTCAGCTTTCTTTGACAACAAAAGGATAGCTCGATGTCAGGAACCTTGACTCTAGATGTGTTCAGTCGTCAGGTCCTCATTTTGTACTTAGTCTGTGCAAGGCTTAAATGTGTTTCAGATGACGTCCCAATATGGTATGACCCAACAAGAGTAGAGTGTGTGTGTTACGCGGTCCTCATATTGTTGGGTAGCAGATATTTTAGTTTTAACTATTTCTATAGATCCTTACATAAAAACGCCCCGATCCACGTTTGAATTATTTTCCTTGCAACTGTGGTCCCTACATGCATAGTCAATGCAGCAAAGTATAATATATCCTAATTCCACGTTTCAGTCCTGTGTTTATACAAAATAATATTTATTGTTCATAATTTCATTCAAGGCGAGCAAGTCCTCTGGAACTGTCCCCTTCCACCAGTGTCCTACTGCAGAGCAGGTAAGAACGCTGCATTCTGGTCATAAGTTCAAATAGTTCATATTTTCACCCCTTGGGGTAATTATGATGTGAGGAAACATTCTAGAGTTTCAAGTAAGTATTTTCCTTTTGATTTGTAAAGCTTAGAAAAATCTGCCGTCTAAAAAATCTGAAGCGCCATCATGGTCGTTGTGAAGATCGTTACCAGGAGGCTCAAAAAGAGATAGCCAAGAGATCTTTGATTCAGGTCACCAGAATTAATTATTCGGTGAGTTTGTAGATGTTATGCACATTGTGATGGTACTATAGGGTTAATGATACCCTAGCTATTAATGCATGCGTAAGTTATTGACAGAATTAGAAGCCTTTTTTTCTCCATTTTCCTTCAGACCTCCACTGACTTATTTGAGGAATCTTCGGATGCTACGGACTTTGATGATGCTGACTATGTTCCAGCCTCATGTGGCAATTCCTCGGATGCTTCAATTATAAGTACTGCTAGTCAAGAACTCAAAACCATGAAGGGGGATGGTGCCACCAGTTCAGAGATACCTAGAACATTGAGTTCTTCAAAGATGAGCAGCAATCATTGTGCTTCAGTGATAAGCTGCAGTGCCAATTCATTAAAGAACACATCACAGCAGAAAAGCTCCATAAATGTCACACCATTGCCAATAAAAGCAAAAGGAAGCAAGTACAACAAGAAGCAATTTTGTCTTTATTGTAAAAAGGCCATTTCTAAATTGGCAAGACATCTTGAATCCGTGCACAGTGAAGAGCCTGATGTTGCAATGGCTTTCAGTTTTGATAAAAGATCCCGCAAAAGAAGCGAGTTGTTACGCTCTATTAAGAAGAGAGGAAACTTTGACCATAATGCTGAAGTGGCAAGCTGTGGCACTGGAGAGATGGTTGCTTGTAGAAGACCCAGTACTGCAAAACAATCTGATGACTTCCGTCACTGCAAATTTTGCGAAGGACTGTATGCAAGAAACTCTTTATGGAGACATGTGAGAAACTGCCCGAAAAAGACTGTTGAGGAAGAGCCTCAAGTTGGCCGAAAAATGATTCAAATGCACTTACCAAGACCTGACTCAGTTAAGGAAACTGTTTGGAAGATTGCTTGTGAAATGAACCAGGATGACGTTTCTTCGGTTGTAAGGAGTGAAACTGTGATCCTTTGTATCGGCGAGTCACTGTTCAATTCCAGGAAACCGTATGAAAGAAGGAATGACTACATACGCCAAAAAATGAGAGAGATGGCAAGACTATTGATAACGGCAAGAGCTATAACACCTTTGAAGAGCACCGAAGACCTTGTTATGCCTTGTAACTTTCCGCATGTGATACAGGCAGTTAGATCTGTTGCTGGTTATGATGTCGAAAGCAACTCGTATAAAATCCCATCATTGGCTTTGAAATTGGGACACAGTTTAGCCAAAGTTGCAGGCATTGTGCAATGCAATGCCATCATTGCAAATCGCCCTGCCGTTGCGGAGTCTGCAAAGCAATTTGCCACTCTACATCAGAAAAACTGGACAGAGTCCATTTCTGCTGCCGCATTGGGAACACTTCAACAAGCCAAATGGAATAAACCACAGGTTTTACCCTTTACAGAGGATGTGTCGGTGCTGCACAAGTTTCTTGCTGCTGAGCGTGTTAAGCGCATGAAGGACCTTGAGGAAGAACCCAACAGCAAAAGCTTTGGAAATCTTGCTAAAGTGACTTTGACGCAGGTAGTACTATTTAACAGAAGGCGGGAAGGTGAAGTTTAAAAAATGGAGCTTCAGACTTTCACATCCAGGGATCGTACAGAGCTGAATCCAGACATTGTGAGGGGCCTTACCGACTTCGAGAGGAAGCTTGCAGAGCACTTTGAGAGAGTTGAGATTCGTGGTAAAAGGTCAAGAAAGGTTCCAGTGCTTCTAACCCCCGACATGATCGCTGCTATGGACCTCCTAATGAAAAGCAGGAAAGAGTGTCAAGTCCACAAAGAAAATGTGTACATGTTTGCACGGCCAGGTGTCCTTTCCCATTACAGAGGCTCTGACTGCTTTCGTAAGTATGCAAAGCAATGTGGTGCAAAGAACCCAGAGGCTCTCACCTCAACAAGATTGCGGAAACAAGTGGCCACTTTGTCCACACTACTAAATCTGAAAGAAAATGAAATGGATCAACTTGCCACCTTTCTAGGACACGAAATCCGTGTCCATAGAGAATTCTATCGGCTTCCAGAGAGTACCCTTCAGCTCGCAAAAGTCAGCAAACTCCTGATATCACTCGAAAAAGGAAGACTGCCTTACCTGCAGGGGAAAGGGCTGGATGACATTGAGGTCAATCCTGAAGGTAACATTTTATTTGAAATATAGTTTTTAACCACTTCAAATATAACTATTATAAGTGTTCTTAGTCCTTAATTTAAATGATTTGCCTGAACGTTTTTTTACCCAACCAGATGAAGTAGAAATGAGTGATGATTCCAGCGAAGAAAACATTGCTGACCTACATCAATGCAAAGGTATCCTGACTTGTATATATGCGGTAATATCTTTAAGTTATGTCACATAAATTAACATTTCTGGGGGATTATCGAAATGATCCTCAAGTAATTCTACATTCATGAATTTGCATTCAGCTTATGTTTACATCTGAAATCTAAATGAATATATAATGTAGAATTGCATATTGCCTGACACTGAGGTTGTTTACAGTGAATAATGCAAGCAAACCAACGTATTGTCAGAAAGCTCATAGAATAACATCACAATCATTATTACTTTGCAAAGGCTCAATAACTGAGACTGCTAGGGACCAGACACTTCTGAGGCACACTCCTGAGTCAACCAGCCTGGACAACATTGAGGGCACTTCCGAGTCAACCAGCCTGCACAACATGGAGGGCACTTCCGAGTCAACCAGCCTGGACAACATGGAGGGCACTTCCGAGTCAACCAGCCTGGACAACATGGAGGGCACTTCCGAGTCAACCACCCTGGACAACATGGAGGGCACTTCCGAGTCAACCACCCTGGACAATATTGAGGGCACTTCCGAGTCAACCAGCCTGGACAACATGGAGGGCACTCCTGAATCAACCACCCTGGACAACATGGAGGGCACTCCTGAATCAACCACCTTGGATGACGTAAACATGAGTCACAAAATAGTCACATTCCAAGCTTCTTCAAAGGGCTCCAAAAGAAAGCAAGGTTAGTCAGCATTTTGTATTCATTACTTTATTAGAAAAATGTATTGATAACATATATCATATAACTACTAACTAGAATCCTTTGTATCATATCCCCCATTTGTTGCAGAGCCATTGTTCCATTGTTAATCAGTTGTATTTTGTTTCCATTTATGAAAGCTGTGAAGGTGAGAAGCAAGTGGACAGGTGAGGAAGTGAAGGCTGTTGAGCGGCATTTGCTTAACTTCATTACAAGCTGCAGAATACCTGGCAAAAAGGACTGTGACTCCTGCCTCCAGGCAGAGCCAGTAGCTCTGAAAGACCGAGACTGGGTTGCCATCAAGTACTACGTACACAACAGAAACGTAGCATTAAAAAGGAAGATGACTAGGTAGATCCATTCCAATTGATCTTGTTTTTTGCTTGTATTTTTTTTGCTGGCACTCAATAAAAGTAAGAAATGCAAAAAGTTTTCCGCCTTTTTTTATTACGTGAATATTTGCTACGAATTTTTATATATTGTCACAAATAACAATAATACGACTTAAACAGTAGACTGAGAATATATTATATTTAAGAGCTATGTGAACATGGATAGTCCTTTCTGTTGAAGGTTACCCGGGTTGTCTGGGGTTTTGACATTTCTACATAACCGGACCCCAGTTAAAATACAGATCCTATTTTGTGTATTCTAGGGTCTTTATAATTCACATTAACCTGAAAATAGAGTGTGTGTGTGTATGGGCTGGTTGCTATGGGCCTTATAAGTCACATAAACCTGAAAATAGAGTTTGTGTGTGTATGGGCTGGTTGCTATGGGCTGAACAAAAATATAGCCCTAGCCTAAATCTGAACAGATGGTTGCATTCCTAGAATCAAGGAATGGAAATATTCTGATTCCCAGGTCTCGTGGACCTTGGGAAAGGCATGTCCCAATTTGTCACATTTTTTTCATAAGTCCTGATATAGGCTATAAACGCGTATGTGTGTGTGTGTGTGTGTGTGTGTGTGTGTGTGTGTGTGTGTGTGTGTGTGTGTGTGTGTGTGTGTGTGTGTGTGTGTGTGTGTGTGTGTGTGTGTGTGTGTGTGTCTGTCCTTTGTGGCTCCAGCCTTCATGAGGAGAGAGAAGCCCGGCCAGGTGAGAGTCTGCTCACCTGAAGAGACAGACTCTGAGGAGGAGCAGCTCTGGACCTCTGGATTGACCGGTACAAAGACATTTATAAGACATTTCTGCAAGGAGTAATGTGCAGTGAACATTATCCCTTTCAAAGCCCTGAAGATACATTAGCCTGCATATACTGCTTAATCATTTGACCAAAGATATAGAAACAAAAAGGGGTTTTATTGATTTAAAGGGATTTTATTGCATCTGAAAAAAGGAAAACCTGTAATAAACATTTTTAATAATAGGTTGTACCTCATAGTAAATTAGCAGGTTATATTACCCATTTTAGTCAGTTAGTTGAAGTGAGTCGTTTATATACTACTTTATTAGATTAGATTAGATTAGATTAGGCTTTATTGATCCTTTTGGGATGACTCCCTCAAGGAAATTGATTGTCCAGTAGCTTACAGAAAGACACAACACAATATTAAATTATATACAATATAAGATAAACAATACACTCTTAGATAACTATAAAAAGTAAAATAAAAAGTAAACAGTAAACAATAATTATAATATAATATAAGATAAACAATAAACTCTTAACTAACTAACTATAAAAAGTAAACAAAAAACAGTAAACAGTAAACAATAAACTCTTAGCTAATATAGAAAGTACCGGTAGATAATAATAGTAAAACAGGATTCAAGTAAAATAAAAGATAAATGTAGAGAACTGTATAGAGGATTAATATAAATAAATAAATATAAATAAATAAATGTAAACATAAATAAACATATATATATACATATACTGTGGTGGCCCAGCCGCTGAGCAGTGCCCCACATGGCCACGGGGTGGCCACAAAGGCAGGCAAAGGCAGCCAAGGGGTGTGGTTCTGGATGGGAGGTACTACTCAGCTTACCCTGCACAGGTGCGCTGAGTTAGCCCTGCAATCAGAGGGCCCTTTTAACTCCACCAGAACAGGCTGAAGACAGACTGGCTGGAGCGTGTGGTGTGGACCAGAGACACGTTAGGCCAGTCTCGTGGTAAGAGGCCTGTGGCCAACCCTCTTGAACAATCCAAACCTAATCAATTAAGATACGTCCAAGTGGACCAAAGAGCTGTTGTGTCGGTGTGTGTGAATTGTGTCGTGCTGAAACCCGACCGCAGGCCGGCAGCTGAAGAGGAACCCCAACGACTAGCTGAAGAGGAACCCCAACGACTTGGAGAGGAAACCCAAGCCGAGCTAGGGCGAAGAGGTCAGTGGCAGGGACCACAGACCCCACTAACCTCGGACTATCTTTCTCTCTCTCTCTCTGGCCTCACCCCAGGAAGAGCCAGAAAGGGCACCCTGACGACAGCCGCCAAACCGGTGAAGATTTGAGTTGCCTTTTGCCCCCTCCCTTTTCCCCCTGCACCTTTTTATAAATAAATGACTTAAGTTGATTTCACCGCAACCCCCGCTTCCGCCTGTTCTATTCTGATTGGTGATCCCACTGTTGTACCTCAGAGACCAGGCACCCACATATGGTGGAGAATGCGGGCAGTCTGAGTCCTCGCTATCAGTGGGTGAACCGATCGGAATAAAAAAAAAAAAAAAATAAATAAAAAAAATATATATATTTTTGAACATGGAAGAAACCATGAGAGCCATCTTGGAAACCCAAGCCACGCTGCAGTCAGCTGTAGCTGAGTTGTGCCGGGTAAGCGGAAGACAAGAGCGACGACCACGAGATGTGCTGACCAAACAGACGCCGGATGATGACGTAGAGACATATATTGCCTTGTTCGAAAGGACTGCAACAAGGGAGAACTGGCCAAGAGCAGAATGGGCGAACAACCTAATGCCCTTCTTGACTGGGGAAGCTCAGAAAGCCTGTCGGGACCTTTCCGTTGCAGATGCCATGAACTATGATACGGTCAAGGTTGCCATCCTGGCTCAGTATGGACTTAGCCTTCCTGCACGGGCCCAGCGTGTGCATGAATGGAGCTATGACCCTGCGGTTCCAGTCCGGGCCCAGGTAACGACACTGGTCCGTCATACCAAGAGCTGGCTGGAGGAAGCTGCAGGGCCACCAATAGTGGACCGCGTTGTGATTGACCGGTGCCTCCGGGGACTGCCAAACGACGCCAAGAGGTATGTCGCCCAGCAGGGGGCTCCAAGTGTGGACAGATTAATAGCCTTGCTGGAGAACCACAGGGTGATGGGTAGCATGATGCGATCAGAAAGTGTCATGCATACTAACTTTAAAGCCAACAGAGGGAAAGTGACCAGTGGCAAAGCTGTGAACACGCCAACAGCCCGGACACCGACTGGCTGGACCAGACAGACGGAGAGGCGAGAACCAATGACTCCTCCTCGCCCACGTTGCTACTCCTGTGGCCAGGAGGGACACCTAGCCAGAGAGTGTCCGGACCGGGATGAACCGATGCCTACGGCCGCATCTACGGGTGGTAAGGGCTTCTTCAGCCAGACCCTAACTACCTGTTGGGCCCACCAGGGGGCCCCAGCCCCAAAGTGTCCTGTTAAGATAGGCGGGAGGGACACAGAAGCACTCCTTGACTCCGGAAGCATGGTTTCACTAATCAGACCGCAGTTTGCTAGTGACACCTGGGGAGAAGAGATCTCCGTCTCCTGCATCCATGGAGACACCCGGAAGTATCCCACCTCGGAGGTCCAGGTGATTACTCCCCACGGACCATTCACTCTGCGGGTCGGGGTTGTAGAGCAACTGCCGGTGCCAGTGCTTTTCGGCCGAGACAGCCCGCTCTTCTCCCACTACTGGCCGGAGAAATTGAGGAACCGGAATAGGCGAATCCGAAGACGCCCGGTTGGGACGAAGGCCTCCGCCACCCACCAGGCTTGTGCCGCCGTGTCACCCGATGGCAGCCCTGCGGAATCCAGCGATGACGAAGTGAATAGGCCGCTCCATAGGCAAAGTACAGAAACGGATCCTGGACGTGCAGCTGAGGAGCAGGAGCCTCTGGAAGAGATACAGTCGGATGAGGTATTCTCAGAGTTCCCCCAAGTCGAGGTGGATGAAACTCTCAGGCCTGGACGATTCGGCTCAGCCCAGCTGCAGGATCCCAACCTGACCCAAGCCTGGAGGGATGTCCGAGTGATTGAGGGCCAAAACCAGGATGGGGTGAGTCAAGTGTCTTTTCCCCATTTCATGGTTAAAAATAAGCTGCTGTACCGAGTAACAAGAAAAGACTCTGAAATCTGTGAACAGTTGCTTGTCCCCAGGGAATATGTCACCAAAGTGTTGTACCTAGCACACTCCCACCTACTAGGGGCGCATTTAGGGAGAGAAAAGACATATGACCGTGTCCTCCGCCGCTTCTACTGGCCGGGGGTCAAGAGAGCCGTGGAGGAGTACTGTCGACACTGTGGAGAGTGTCAAATCAACTCCCCTAAGGTAGCGTATCGAAATCCCTTAATACCCCTTCCAATCATTGAAACCCCCTTTAGTAGGATTGGCATGGACATTGTCGGACCCCTCCCGAAGTCTAGCAGCGGCCACCGCTATATCTTAGTCATTCTGGATTACGCCACACGGTATCCAGAGGCCATTCCCCTACGCTCGGCAACAGGAAGGGCGGTCGCCCGGGAAATGTTCCTGCTCTTCAGTAGAGTGGGATTGCCTGAGGAAATCCTTACAGACCAGGGATCCTGCTTTATGTCTGGGGTGATGAAAAGACTGTGCCAAAGTCTGAAGGTGAGGCAAATTAAAACCTCTGTCTACCACCCTCAGACAGATGGACTCGTGGAAAGGTTCAATCAAACCCTCAAGCACATGCTGCGCAAGGTTGTAGAGGTGGATGGTAAGAATTGGGACCAGCTGCTGCCTCATGTCCTTTTCTCCATACGTGAAGTTCCCCAGGGTTCCACTGGATTTTCACCATTCGAACTATTGTACGGACGGAGACCCCGGGGCATGCTGGATGTGGCCAAGGAAGCCTGGGAGCAGCAGCCATCCCCCCAGCGCAGTGTCGTGGAGCACGTGGAGCAGATGCACCACCGAATGACCCAGGTGTGGCCCTTGGTTCGTGAACACATGCAGCAAGCCCAGGCACAACAGGCACAGGTGTACAATCGAGGAGCCCAGGTGAGAGAGTTCGAACCAGGACACAAAGTGATGGTCTTGGTCCCCACGAATGCCTGCAAGTTTTTAGCCAAATGGCAAGGACCTTATGAGATAATGGAACGAATGGGACCAGTGAACTACAGGATACGACAGGTTGGCCGAAGGAAAGGCAAGCAAATTTATCACGTAAACTTACTGAAGCCATGGCATGAACCTCCCCCTGTCCCCTCCAATGTCTTCAGTGCCAACCTGTCTCCCCAGAGTCTACCGCCAGTGAAAATGGGCGATCAGCTGTCGTCCAGACAGGTACAGGCCCTCGGAGAACTGCTCACCAGGAGCAAAGATGTCTTCTCTGAGACCCCAGGGAGGACAACAGTCATCGCCCATGACATTGAAACCGAGCCGGGAAAGACGGTAAGACTTCGACCGTATCGAATCCCGGAGGCCAGACGAGAAGCCATCAGAGAGGAGGTGAGGAAAATGCTTGACCTTGGGGTCGTGGAAGAGTCCCACAGTGCCTGGTCCAGTCCTATAGTCCTTGTTGGGAAGCCCGATGGTAGCATTAGGTTCTGCAATGACTATAGGAAACTGAACGAGATCTCTCTATTCGACACTTATCCTATGCCCCGTGTGGATGAGCTGGTCGAAAGGTTAGGACCTGCCCGGTTTATCTCTACATTAGACTTAACCAAGGGGTATTGGCAGGTGCCACTAACGCCACAAGCAAAACCGAAGACGGCGTTCTCTACACCAGACGGGGCCTTCCAGTACCGGGTCCTCCCATTTGGACTTCACGGGGCCCCGGCAACTTTCCAGAGGCTCATGGACAAGGTGCTACGACCACATCGGGACTATGCAGCAGCTTACATCGATGACATCATTATCCATAGCACGTCATGGGATATCCACCTCCGGCACCTAGAAGCTGTCATCCAGGCCTTGCGGGAAGCAGGGCTGACGGCCAACCCTAAAAAGTGTTCCCTGGCCCTGGAGGAGGCGAACTACCTTGGGTACACTGTGGGGCGAGGAAATGTCAAACCCCAAGAGAAGAAAGTCGCATGCCATAGCAACATGGCCACCAACCCCAGACGAAACGTCAGGTGAGGACCTTCCTAGGGTTAATGGGATATTATCGACAGTTCATTCCAAACTTTGCCTCCATATAGCTGCCCCCCTGCATGAGCTGACAAGCAGAGTGCACCAAACAAGGTGAAGTGGACGGGACAAGACCGAAGCAGGGCCTTCAATCGTCTGAGAAGGCCCGTGCAGCGGAGACGTGTGTTGCACACACCGGACTTCAGCAGGAGGTTTGTGCTAACAGACAGACGCATCGGAGGTAGGACTTGGGGCGGGTCCTGTCCCCAAATACACGACGGCATGGAATACCCGGTACCTTTGTCAGCCGCAAAACTACTGTCACACGAGGAAGAAACTATGCAACCATAGAAAAGGAATGCCTGGCAGTTAAATGGGCATGGAAAAATTACGTATTACTTGCTAGGCCCGAGTTTGTACTAGTAACTGACCACGCTCCATTGAAGTGGATGGCCCAAAACAAAGACAAGAAGCCAGAATAACCCGTTGGTTTTTTACACCTGCAGGACTTCAAGTTTACAGTGGAACCACAGGGCAGGGAAGCTTCATGGGAACCGCTGATGGCCATGTCGAGAAGGGATGATGCTGTTGGTCTGTCGCTCCCCACCGAGGTTCAGAGCTGAGGGTGGGGGTATGTGGTGGCCCAGCCGTCTGAGCAGTGCCCCACATGGCCACGGGGTGGGACCACAAAGGCAGGCAAAGGCAGGCCAAGGGGTGTGGTTCTGGTGGGAGGTACTACTCAGCTTACCCTGCACAGGTGCGCTGAGTTAGCCCTGCAATCAGCGGGCCCTTTTAACTCACCAGAACAGGCTGAAGACAGACGGGATGGAGGAGCGTGTGTGTGGAGACCAGAGACACGTTAGGCCAGTCTCGTGGTAAGAGGCCTTGTGGCCACCCCTCTTGAACAATCCAAACCTACTCAATTAAGATACGTCCAAGTGGACCAAAGAGCTGTTGTTGTCGGTGTGTGTGAATTGTGTCGTGCTGAAACCCGACCGCAGGCCGGCCGCTGAAGAGAGGAACCCCACGACTAGCTGAAGAGGAACCCCAACGACTTGGAGAGGAAACCCAAGCCGAGCTAGGGCGAAGAGGTCAGTGGCAGGGGACCTACAGACCCCACCTAACCTCGGACTATCTTTCTCTCTCTCTCTCTGGCATCAACCCAGGAAGAGCCAGAAAGGGCACCCTGACTACAGCCGCCAAACCGGTGTACGATTTGAGTTGGCCTTTTGCCCCCTCCTTTCCCCCTTGCACCTTTTTATAAATAAATGGACTTAAGTTGATTTCCCGCAACCCCCGCTTCCGCCTGTTCTAGTTTGATTGTGTACCCACTGTTGTACCTCAGAGACCAGGCAACCACACAATACACATGCACGCACACATACATATACACACATACACATATATCATATACATACACATACATACACATACATACACACATACACATACGCATTGTGGATAATATCATATCATATATGAAATGACGGTGAGCAAGGGGTGGCTGACAGTTAAATTAAATAAATTAGCAGTTCAAATTAAGCAGTGGAATAGGTTATATCTCTCCTCTTTACTCTATTACTCTATTACTGTCCATTACTTCTATTCTATTTCCTCCTACTCCCTCAGAGTGAGGAGTTGTATAGTGTGATGGCATGAGGGACAAAGGAGTTCTTTAGTCTGTTGGTCCTAACTTGGGAAGGAGGCAGCCTTCCACTGAACAGGCTCCTCTGGTTTGATGACAGTGTGCAAGGGGTGGCTGGCATTGTCAATAATGTCCAGCAGTTTGTCCCAGTGTCCTCCTCTCTTGCCACCGTCACCAGTGGTTCCAGCTTCATGCCGACCACAGAGCCAGCCCACTGATCAGTTTATCCAGTCTGGAGGTGTCCCTCTTGTTTATGCTGCCTCCCCAGCACACCACAGTGTAGAAGAGGACGCTGGCAACCACAGTCTCCCTAGCCGCAGGCTAAGGTTGAAGATCCGTTGTAGCGGCTCTCCCAGTTCCTGCAGCGTAGGTTCTTCAGCAGTCTCGGACACACTTTGTCCTGGGCCTGCTGCTTTCCTGGGCTGGAGCTTCCGTCAGCTGTTCCTCTGACCTGGTCTATGGTCGATGTGAGGCGGGGATTTGTGTTGAGGTGGGGGGAGGGGAGGGGGATGTTGTGGTGTCTGTGGGGAGGTGTGTAGAGGGAAGAAGAAGGAGAGATGGCTGTGGTGAGGGTGTGGGTGGTGGGTGTGGTGGTGATGGTGTCGGTGGTGGTGGTGGGGGGGGGGGAACGAGGGCCTGTTGAACCTGTTGAAGAAGTCATCAGCTCGTTCCCCTCTCCGATTGTCTGCATTGGTCCCCCCTGTAGCTCCTGGTCTTTGTGTGTGACCTCTGTGATGGTCCATCCACCTTCCAAGGACCTCCCTCATGTTGTTCTCACCCTCAGCTTATGCTCCACCTTTCTCCTATAGCTGTCCTTAGCTTCCCTCACACAGTGTGTCACCTACCTTTCTGTGTGCTGCCTTCATGGCCTCCCTGTCCCTGCTCCTGAAGGCAGCCTTCTTCTTGTTGAGGACAGCCTTGACTTCCTGCGTTACCCATGGCTTGTTATTAGGGTAGCAGCGGACAGTCCTGACAGGGAGACCACGTCTGCGCAGAAGTTGAGGTACTCCGTCAGACAGTGTGTCATCCCCTCTATGTCCTCACCATGCGGGTCGATCAACACATCCCATACTGTGGTGTCGAAACAGTCTCTCAGGGCACTTTCCATCTCAGGGACCACCTCCTGATGGTGCGAGTTGTCACCGGCTGTCTTTGGACCAGGGGGATGTACAGTGGCTGTAGGTGAACCAGGTTGTGATCAGACTTCCCCAGTGGGGGGAGGGGAGTCGCTCTATATGCATCCCTCACATTAGCATAGAGGAGATCAATTGTCCTGTTGTTTCTGGTAGTACAGTCTACAACCTGGTGAATCCAAAAGTAGAATCCAAAGTTACGTGATTAAAGTCCCCAGAGATGATCATAAATGCCTCAGGGTGCTGTGTCTGCAGCCTTGCTGTGACGGAGTGTATCCTCTCACAGGCAGTGGCTGCGTCCGCTCTCGGAGGAATGTAAACACAGACGGTGATCTCATGACTAAAATCCCTCGGCAGATAATATGGCCGCAGGCTAACAGCTAGCAGCTCGAGGTCCCGGCAACATGAGACTGTCTTTATGGAGATATGTCCTGGGTTACACCAGCGGTTGTTGACATACATGATGAGACCCCCACCTTTGCTTTTTCCGCTCGCTTTAGTGTCTCTGTCGGCTCTCACGGCAGTGAATCCCAGCAGGTCCACGTTAGCATCCGGTACAAGGTGGTTTAGCCATGTCTCCGTAAAGATGAACAAGCTGCTGTCACGGTAGATCCGTTGGTTGTTCAGCGCGGACCGCTCGTCGATCTTGTTCGGCAGCGAGTTCACATTCCCCATGATTACGGAGGGAATAGATGGTTTGTAGCGCCTACGATTATCCGCAAGCTCAGCCTTTATCTTAGCTCCAGCCTTGCAGCCCCTGGGTCTCCTCCTCAGCTCCGCTGGGATTGGGTGTCGTATCCCAGCCCGTCCGTTTGTTTGTTTGTTGTTGTTTTGTCCGTTAGTCCGTTTGTTTGCAAAGCCAGTAGTTCCTCTCTTGGGTAAGTGAGAGAGCTGGCTCTTGTTGCATTTTTAGGAAAAAATAAATAGAATAGAGTATCTATAGTATATAGTATATAGTTTAGTATAGTACAGTATATATATTAAACACACAATAAGTAGAAAGAAGTTAAAAAACGGGAGAGCTACTGGAGAGGCAGCCGTCTCCCACAGCGCCATGGCAACAAGAAGTTTCCCTTTTATTGTCAGTTAGTAGGAGTTTGTAGCATACATCCTTACTTATAGTTAGTCAGATATAGTATGCAAGTTAGGTTTTATACTTCATTGGTTGTTAGTAGCTTATACTACCTTTTTAGTCAGTTAGTAGTCAGTAGGATACTTCCTTACTTAGATTCAGTAAGTAGTTATTTGGTTAAATATTAATTGATCGTAAGTCAGAAAGTTAAATACTAACTTATAGTAAGTTAATAGTAATAGGTTTTATACTGCCTTGGTTGTTAATAGCTTCTAAGCTACCTTTAAGTCAGTTAGTCATAGTTAATATAGTACGTCCTTACATATGGTCTGTTTGTTGTAGTAATAGGTCACATCCTAACTCATATAGTCAGTTGGTATAGTTAGCAGGTTACATCCTAACCTAAAGCCAGTTATGTCAGCAGGTGCTCGAGTGTGGAAGCCACCAACAGTCAGACAGGGGTCTCTACAACAGCCCAGTACGTTAGATGCAGTTTCTGTACAGGTATAAAACAGCACACATCACCTTCAGCAGCCTTACCATGTCCTGTCCTCTATGGTACGAGACCTGCTTCATGTCCGTGTGACAGCAGACTCATGGATTAAGGGTATTAATTACACCAGCACGATGTATAACCTTAGACGTATTGTTGCTAGGAGGTAAGGTACCTACTAGGGGTGTACGGTATAAACGGTGCTGAACGTATACCGGTGTGAATTTGCGCTACGGTATGGATTTTGACGTTAGCGTGAGACCGGAGTGACCGGTAGACAATGTTGTGTGTAACGCGTAACAAAGTAAGTAATGCGTTAATACAGTTCCCTAACTACTTTTTCATGTAAAAGTAAAGTTACGAGCAACTACTGAAATAAGGTAACGAAACATAGTTCCTTTTTCAATTCGGCACCACGTTACTTTTCCCAGGGACAGATTGACAGCGATACTGCCTTCTCAGGCCGTATGCTATTGCGCAAGCACGCAGGCGCGCAGCAAGCCCTCCTGCGTGCTCGCACAATAGTCCCTTCACAAGCTCTCATTCCACAACGTACGAGACAGACGCTGGAAGCGTGAAGCCGTCGCTGCAATCAGACATTGCTTCCGCAGGCATTTTGAATGCCAGTGGTGGAACGAGCTGACAAACGTTGTCACTGTTTACCTGTCTAAGGACATGGTTCCCTTTGAAAATGTCGATAGAAAGGGCTTTAAAGAGATGGTCAAAACACTCGATCCCAGGTACGCGTTTCCTGCCCACACACACTTCAGCCAATTGAGATGCCAAAACTATACGGCAAGGTCCGCAAGCAAGTGGAAGAAACAAATCCATACTATTAAACATTAGTGTTTTTCAGAGATGGAAGTAACTTCAGAAAATAATTTAATTTTTTTGATGTGGTTTTGATGCCTTTCCAGTATTTTTCCCCCTTCAGAGGCATTTTATATCGAAATTAGAAGATAAAATTAACATACCGTGATATAATACCGTTACCGTCTATTCCTCAAATCATACCGTGATATACATTTTAGTCCATACCGTACAGCCCTAGTACCTACCCACATTAATAAAACAGTGAGTACTCCTAACTAGTCGTTCTGTCTGTCAGAGTCTCTCAGGGCGGGGCTGGAGTGACCAGGAGGTCTCTGGAGGGCCCACTCCTTCTCATCCAGAGATCGACCCCCCCGGAGGAGGAGTAGAGAGGGGCTCTGCAGTCCAGGAGGAGGTCTCATTGGGTTAGCTCTGATCCCACCACTGCTTCACTGCAATAACACCTTTTTGTGCACGTATAGTCTGTAACTGTGTGTGTGTGTGTGTGGTGTGTGTGTGTGTGTGTGTGTGTGTGTGTGTGTGGTGTGTGTGTGTGTGTGTGTGTGTGTGTGTGTGTGTGTGTGTGTGTGTGTGTGTGTGTGTGAATCAGTTATCCATGAACATATGAAGGGCTCAAGTGTTTATTCAAGAGAGACGAACCTGAGAAATGTTCTCAGTTAACTACCAAGAACCGGAAGTACCTAAGGATGACGACTACTTCTGTCTCTGTCTCTGTCTCTCTGTCTCTCTCTCTCTGTCTCTGTCTCTGTCTCTGTCTGTCTCTGTCTCTTTCTCTGTCTCTGTCTCTGTCTCTGTCTCTGTCTCTCTCTCTCCCCACCTCTTTTTTTCCCACCTCTTTTTCATTCACAAACCAATTTTTAATCTTCCTGTTTCTGTCTATTTAATATAGATTTGTAGCTGAAGCTCTCTTGGACGTTATAAATAAATGAACTCTCTCCAGTCTGTGATGAGTGTAGGACTTTCTTCCTCGAAGAGTGCGCGGTCCACGGTCCTATCGTCTTCATGGCTGATCGCCCCGTTGCTGTCAGAGAGAAGACAGAGCCAAGAAGACGCTGCCCGCTGGGTTTGAGGTATATGTCGTACTTTAACACAACAAAGTTCTCCCGTCCAATGAGACGGTATAACATTCATTGTTCAATACATTTCCCAGCTAATGTATATAAAAACAGTAATGTGAACAGTTATATTGCCAAAGCAGATGGATATATCTCTCCCCCAATGGTTCTTCTTCCTGAATCGTGCTTTCCGTCTATCTCTCCCTCTCTCCCCCCCATTTCCCTCTATCTGCCTCTCTTTGTGACTCCCTCTCTGAACTCCCCCCCCCTGTCCCAACCCCCTCTTTCCTTTCCTCCCTCCCTCTTCCTGTCTAAATCTCTCTTTCTCACTTGTTTCCCAACTACACATCTCCATTAATTTCTTATCATATCTTATCTTCCTCTCCCCCCCTCCATCTCACCACCTCTCTTCCTCTCTCCATTCCTCTCACCTCTCTTTGTCTCTCCCTGCCTCATTCTCTCTACATCTCTCTTCTCCATGTGTCTCCATCTCGCTCTCCTCTACCTCTTGTATTCTATCTCTCCTCCCTCCTCCACCCCTCCCTCCCTTCCTCTATGTATTCCTCTCACTCTACGACTCTCAGTCGTAGAGTGAGAGTCCTCTCTCCGTCTCTGTCTCATGTGGGGTAGATCAGAGATTCTGGGATCCCTGGGGCCGGTCTAGGGGTGTTTTACTGTGGAGACGGTGGCCTTCCCATTGGAACACACTTTGGACCCTACGAAGGACACAGGACCGATGAAGAGGGAACCCTGGAGAGTGGATACTCCTGGGAGGTCAGTGTGTTTGTATTCATTTATTTGATCTAGTCTTGTATGTGTGCTTTTGTGTTTATTGGATGGCATAGAGTCTGATTAACACATTTCTCCAGATCTACAAGAGCAGACACAATGATTACATTGATGCAAAGAGAGAGACACTTTCTAACTGGATGAGGTAGGACCCTATTCACTTTATACCATCTACTGCATGAATAATGTTCACAATTTTCTTACTTACATTACTTGATTGATAACATTATATTTCTCCATGTCTGTTATCTGATTAGATCCACAATATTTTCTGTGTTGCTATGACATATGCAGAAGATAGACTGTAAAGGTGTGTTGACGTACCCCTCTGTGTGTTAGGTACGTCAATTGTGCTCGTAATGAAGAGGAACAGAACCTAATAGCGTTTCAGCACAAAGGAGGGATTCTGTATCGCTCCTGTGGCCTCGTGACTTCAGGAGCAGAGCTCTTGGTCTGGTATGGGGACGAATACGCCAGACATCTGGGAATCGGATTTGATCGACTGTGGAACAACAAGAGCTCTACTAAAGGTCTGCCTTCAAGTCTGTCTTTCTGTCAGGGTTTGGTTTCTATGCGGCACTTCATGACCACATCTCTCATTTAATTCAAAAGAGCTTGGACAATAAACATCTACATTAACAAAGCAGTTAAGAAATTATACGGGAAATAGTAAAGTTTTACCTTAAATTTAAATATAATAAACAAAAGATGACAACATAATAGAAAAATATTCTTACTTGGAAAAATGTCTAAATGCAAAATATACAGTACCATGGAGGTTTCAAAAAAAACAATCCAATTATACAAATTCAGGTATGCTTGATTAGGATGTGCAGCCTTATCAAGCCCCAAAGCCTAAAGCACCTGACTCTGGCCAGGTGAGGCTGCTTAAACCAGCCATCAGCAGCACTCTCAAAAATAAAATACATATGACTCTCTCTTTCTCCTAGGAGGGAGATCCCAGCTGACACCAGCACAGGCTTTCCCCTGTCCCGAGTGTCCGTACTCCTACACGTCTCAGATCTTCCTCCACAAACACATGAAGAGGAGCCATGGCGACCTGTACGGCCGACTGCTGAGGAGTGGAGAAATCAAGGTGGAGCCTAGTCTCCTCCCATACGTCGCAGCCTCCTATCAGGAACCAATCGGAGCCTCCCCGGGAACCGTCCAAAGCACGAGCCAGATTCCAGCAGAAGGAGCCGGACAACACAGATGTGAGAAGTGCAGTAAAACCTTTAGTCGCTCTCATAGTCTGAAGGTTCACCATACCACTGTCAACAGTGTGGGAAAACATTTAGTCAATCTGGTCATCTGGAGAGACACCAGCGCATCCATACAGGAGAGAAACCATACCACTGTAAACAGTGTGGGAAAACATTTTAGTCAATCTGGTAATCTCAAGCGTCACCAACAACTTCACAGAGGAGTCTCCACCCAAACAACCATGTGAAGAAACGAAATGGTTCCCAGACATCTGTTATTCAAATCTAATCAAACATGGTTCTTGCTGTTATATGTTAAAAGGGCACATGAACGGTTAATTGTTTATCTTGTCAACTTTATGTATTTATTTATATTCATGTCTGTATGAGTGAAGGTTTTTACCCGAAAAATGTTCAGAAGAAAAATAGTTTGAGAGAGATAATGTTAACTGAATTATTCTCTGACGTCATTGTTATATTTATTTCATTTGTATGTATTTATTTATTTATCCTGTAGAAATTCAAATAAAATCAGATATGCAGTGTGGAGAAGTCTGGTTTTGTCTGGATAGAATAGAAGCAGTCCGACATGTTGGTGAATTATATTTGATATGCTGTTATGTATAACGTAGAATTCAAAGGATGAGCTGAGGTCCCGTTACTGACCACCAGAGGGAACCACAGCTCCACGAAGATGTTCCCCTTCCCCGGATTCAGTGACATTTTGAATTAATTATTGATAATTATGTTTTCAATCTCCCATTAATAATTACTATTCACCGTCCTTCAATGGAAGTGAGAAAAAAAGGATGTCTGATTAAACCGTTGAAGAGGCCTGTGATTTGGTAGGCTAATACAGTGAACAAATGATGGATATATCAACCAGTGGCGGTGGGTCAATAGAGGGCGCTAGGGCGCCGCCTCTCCGTGAAATATTCACTTCAATATACAAGCTGCAAACTTGTCGCTTTCCTGCGACAATCGCCGTTTTCTTGGTCTATTTGGTCATTCACGTGAATCGTGTAGAACCGGAGAGTTTTTTTTTTTTTGGGGGGGGGGGGTAAGCTTTGAATTTAATTTATGGTATTTGGGCGTTGCAATTTAGAGTTTTTAACATGCATTTAAAATGAGCAACAAACTTTAATAACCTTGTGCTTTTCCCCTTATCACAGCATTGCAGAAAGGACAGTACAGGCTGGTGGGGAAGATGATTGCCCTCTGCCTGGTGCAGGGGCAGGTCTCTCCGAGATTCCTATCACAGCGCCTCTACAGACAGGTTTGTAAGCTGTCCCCTCTTCCTGCCACTTTGGAAGAGGTGACAGATTACAATTTGAGGACCAAGCTCCAAAAGGCAAGTAAATGGTTAATGTTAATTGAAACCACTTTTTGGAGAAGTGTTTTTGTGTCAAGATACTGTGTGGTGTGCTCTATAGTGTACTGATGTTGAATTTCAATGTATGATTTATGTCATACACATATGTCAATGCATTCTTTACTGATTTGTGCCATGAAAGTGCTTAGAAATCCCAAATAATGATTATTGTTCCTAATGTATGATATTAGATTGCAGATGCCACACATGTGGAAGGTGCCAGGGAGGCTATGGAGGAGGCCACAGACGAGCTCTCCCTCATGGGCTCCTTCTCCTTTGTGCGGAGCCTCCCGCATAGGGATGAGCTGCTGGGGGCAGCCCTCAACTTCCTCACAGAGGGCCGTATTTTGACTGCTCTCAATCAGTAAGTGGAGCTGGGAATTGACTATTTAATGGACTGAGACCTTTGTGTTGGAGTGAAAAGTTATCATGTGTTCCAAAATAATCTAAATTTATATTAATTGAAAGGATTCCTTGTCTAATTGATTTTTATCTTCACATTATGTACAATGGAGTAGGCTAGAACAGGCTTCAGAGCAACAGACATTATATTTTCTATGATCTATTATCTCATTGATTTTACAGATTCAAAGAAGGGTTGGAGACCTTCGGGATTCTAGCTCTTTTGAGGATCCACCATGAGGAGCTCAAGGGGGTCTTCATGGACACACCTGAGCCGCTGCTGGCCTCCCGGTTGGAGTCCACATTCATGACGTCCTACCTGTCTGAGCCGGGCTCCAATCGGAGGAGGAAGGAGGCCAGGACCCTTATATATTGGAGGGACTGGCTGATCGAGGTGGAGGGTAAGGAAGTGTTTCTATCTACAACCCTTATCTATCTAATTGTTCTTTGTTAATATATGCTTATTCTGAATTTGATGCACAATTCAAAACAGGGGACCACCAAAGAGGAAAGCTGTAGAATGCTCAAAAAACAACAATGTTCAACTGTTTCAACATTAGTAACTGGTAACAGGTGATATTATCATGAATGGATATAAAAGGGGCATCCTGTAGAAGTTAAGTCTTCACAAACAATAATGGGTCACAATACACAAAGGAAAAATACAAGACTGTTTACAGCTCTGCATGAATGAACAAATGCACACATGAAAAATATTTACTATTTGATTTGTGAACCTAGGCATACCTGTAAATACAGCACTGCATAGGGAATTATAGTGAACCGATTGTGACAGTCCCAGCATAACACATTTTATATTTTTTTCGAAAGAATGACACATTGATTTATTAGTGCACACTTAGGGTTAAACAAGGACTTTTGAACATTTCTATTGTGATCTGAGAAATGCAACATAAACCAACATAAAACATAACCTACATTTCTCTGCTGAGATTAATAAAGTATATCTTATCTTAACTAAGGACGACGAAAGATTGGCACATGTCAGGCAGTGTAAAATTCCTGTTAATGTTCACATGCGGTCGTTCTTACAAGTTATCTCTTATGTACTAACAGATGGAGATACGAGTCTCACCCTGGGGGCGGTTCTGGCGTTTGCCACGGGCCTCAAAAGGATTCCTGCTGTGGGTTTTCCCATCGGACCCCGGCTTGAATTCCTCCATGAGGAAGATGGACCGGCCCTTTTCCCCACGGCCAATACCTGTTCCCTGGTCCTCAGGCTACCGGTGTATCTGGAGTACAATCGATTTAAGGAGGCCATGGAGGAAGGAATAACCTCCTGTGGGAGTACCTTTGGCGTGGCCTAATTTGGTGCCCAACCCCGTGGAAGGACGCTTGGAGTGCCCCCACACACACAGGGAAGGACGCTTGGAGTGCCCCACACACACACAGGGAAGGACGCTTGGAGTGCCCCCACACACACACACACACACACACAGGGAAGGACGCTTGGAGTGCCCCCACACACACACAGGGAAGGACGCTTGGAGTGCCCCCACACACACACAGGGAAGGACGCTTGGAGTGCCCCACACACACACAGGGAAGGACACTTGAAGTGCCCCCACACACACACACACAGGGAAGGACGCTTGGAGTGCCCCCACACACACACACACACACACACAGGGAAGGACGTTTGGAGTGCCCCCACACACACACACACACACACCTTTTTTCCCACTCATGACCTGCACCTTGACGTGGTGAGTGGGCTTTCCACCAAGCCAGGTCAAACTATTGTGTTCCAGCCTCACTATGTTAAAGGTAAACAAAAACAAATGTCTGACTGCAACAAAGTGCTCTATCTCTGTAAAGTACAATGGGGAATTAAAAAAGTCCTACATGGTTGAACTGTATCTTCCAAATGTTACAGACAGACTTCTCAGTGACTTGGCTGAATTCATTGGCTTGGCTGCGTTCTGTTCCTGTTGTGGTAATAAGAAGTAGAGCCCCCCCATCTTCATCTGCCTGCAGCTGCCTTCTCCAGGTCAAAAATGTGATGAGATTCATTCAACTTTATTGTCATTGCAATGCAATTCAGTCTAACCACAGTGCAAAAAATAGTAAAGTGCAGTGAAATGAATGTATATATAGCCTATGAATGATATGTGAAAGCTAAGGTGTGAAATATTAACATTAATACACTTTAACTGCACACTCTTGACCCCGCCCCCCTCACAGAGGGCAGGTACAGAGCAACGAGCCAGGCAGGCACCCAGAAAAAAGGCTTCTCCATTATTTAATAGCCTTTGCTATGACTTTATGTTGCTGTGGGCTTAAATAATATTTCGAAATAATAGTAGTAATGGCACTGAAAAAAAAAAAGTAGTATATATATATATAGATATATATATATATATTTTTTTTTTTCTCCCCGTTTTCGGCGCCCCCCGCGGATGACGGCGCCCCAAGCATTTGCCTATACTGCCTATGCCTAGGGCCGGCTCTGCATTAACTAACAACCAACTAATACATTTGCTGAACTACATAAGCAGAGGGCAGACAAACTGCTTTCCCTGTCTTTAATTTTCAACGTGTGACATTATCATATTACATTTGGGAATCTCAAGAATAGATTTGACTTTGGATGAACAGACAGCGGAGACAAAATATTAGCAAAGGGGAGGGAGAGGCGTCTCACACCTACTTCGCTAACATTAAATTGACATCAGCCCTTGCTCCGTTTATGTCACATTATTACTCTTAGGATTGTTTAATGTCTATATGAAGCCATTTAACATTACACAAGTGATTGTGATCATTTTGAAACCAAGACTGATTTTATTGGTGAGCTGATTTTGAGAAATCAAACTATGCTGCTACCTAGTTATGCTAGCTAACTAACACGAAGAGTTCAGTAATGTATTACCTTACGTTTTTATACATAATGCTGTTATGAAACATGAAAACAACCAGTAAACATCTGTGTATAATGTATATTTGAAAGAAGGCGATTGATGTAGGCCTACTTACCCTTCTTGAAAATGTTGCAGAATGCAGTCCAGAAGTCAAATTTGGCACTATATACAAAGACGCTCCACCAAGACGCTCCACCAAGACGCTCACACGCGCAGGTCGCGGGAGATTGTTTACAAACTGTCAAACGTATACATCGCAAAGTGGACACCGCGCGACTACATAACCACTCGAAGCAGCGAGGACCAAAGCTTATTATCATGAGAAAAAAAAAATAGAGTAATGAATGGGGAAATAAGCGTGAGAAATGGCAAGTGTGGCGTGTGGTGTGAGAATGGGTCAAATTGCGTGACTGTCATACTCAAAGCGTGAGGCTTGGCAGCCCTGTAATTAGCTGTCGATTTTGGAGGCCTTTATCAATAATAACCAGCTACAGATTTGCTTCCCGATGGAGATTTTTGACAAATTACATGTTATTTAGCATCTACACGTTAAGCTGAGTCCAATGAGATCAAGCTCGCCCTCTTGCTACACGAGATCATGTCCTAGACCTAAGTGTACCATGTAAAATACATGTTACCATTTGCTAGAGTGTCATGCTTGGTGTCATTGGACTCAGCTCAACGTGTAGATGCTAAATAACATGTCATTTGTCACAAATTTCTATCAGGAAGCAAATCAATAGCTGCTCATTATTGATTAAGGCCTCCAATTTCGACAGCTAATTACTACCATTAAACATGTTCGAATATGCTTATGTGTGGCACCGTTGCAATCGCCTGGAAGCGTAGATGTTGAAGGACACCTTGATCGCCCTCTTACGCCACCGGGAAGATATTTACATGCTTCTGATTGACCAATGAATTGATTCAGCTATTCCCCCAGAAGTCTGGGGTCAAAAGGTCAAAAGGAGCCGGCACCACGCCGCTTATGAGACAAAAGTTAATGTGTATTTCTCTCATAACTTTTTGTCATTATTAAAGAGAGGCCTGATTCTCAGATATGCATGTTGGATGGCTAGGGTGTAGGTCTGGGAAGAACTTCAGGCCAAAATCTTGCAAGCGAGCCGCTGGGTGCAGGTGCAACGAGATGGAGCACTTGCTGAGTCATTTCCTGTAGGGCTGGAGCAACAGGTTGAAGCGTATGCGTACTTTGAAACCCCCTTTGATATATAAGAGACCTCAAGTAACAGCTTACTTAAATGTTGTCGACCCAGTCACCTATTTCATCACTTCCTTCAGGGCTTCGGCCTCCTAATTGATCATTGTAGTATAATTGAATGCCCTCTTTCATATTATATGATACTTCCACCACTGGGACGTGGCAACAACTCTCCAAATCCATATGGGGAGGGGAGGGGGATGCTTGTGGACAGTAGGGTTGTACACTAGACATAAATTGGAAGCAAACTCAGGAGAAGGAATGACCTCTCACAAATATTTATTTAATAAATTGTTTCAAATAACCCTGCCTCGTTAAATCAATGAGCTTGGTGTTTTGCTTTCAAAAATAGGTACTTAGTACCCCCAACTTACTCCAAAGTGCCCCTAAGTGAAGGGGCACCTCAGGCCAAAGTGCCCCCAGAAAAACTTTGGCCTAAAGTACATGAAGTACAAAGTACATGTTTGGTCATTAATGGTCTGAGAGGGCCCCCTATTGGAAAAATGACGTTGACGCAGTCCAAAGACCCCAAAGTAACCCCGGGTGACCGGTTCTGAATTCAGCAGCGGACACTTTCTTCAGTTTGGGGCAAAGTGCCCTTCATTTTGGGGGCCCCAATTCAATTGGGGTAACTTTTCGCACAAAGTGTGCCAAAATCTCCAATTGAGTATACCGAAAATGACCTCTTCCCTCAGCGTTGGCGAGGTGGTGAGAGGCCTTCAGGGCAGCCAGGATCAGGCGATTCTTCAGACTGAAGTCCGGGTCCTCCGATCGCGGAGCAGCCGGGGCGCGCGGCGCCTCCCTGGGTGGAAGCGGACGCGCAGACCCAGTGCGCGCCGCGGTAGCCACCGGAGGCCTCGGGCGTCGTGGAGGTCGGGGCCGGTCGCGGGGTCGCGGGTCAGGACGCGGAGGTGGAGGTCTCACCTGTGGCCGTGTCCTCTGGGGTACGGCGGGGGGGCCCGGAGCCCACGCAGGGTGGCGAGGAACCCGGCGCGTCTCAGGCGCGCGGCGATGGGGAGGCCTCTGCGTCTCGCGGCGAGTAGGCCGGTCTGTAGGCCTCAGACCAGCCCTCGTGGTGGTGGTGACGGGCAGGCCCGTAGGGAGACCAGTCCCTACCGGGCTTCGCGTGTTGCTCCCATCGCCTGGGAGACGGATGGCGTGGAGCCCAGAGGCGTTCATGTCTGTTGTCAAAATGACAGAAGCGGGCCTCCGGGGCAGGTGCAGCCCACGCGGAGGGGTTCATCAGCGGTGGGGGGTAGTGGGGGTCCCGAGGAGTCCGTGTTCGACGTCCCTGTTGGACCAGGGTCCACTCACCGTTGGTTAGGGGGTCGTTGGGATGCATGGTTCTCTTCGAGCAGTGTAGGAACTCGAACGATAACGGAATGAAGCTAAGCTAAACTGTAAGGTAATAAGACAAGTGCGATCCAGCCAATATCCGTATTTATTTTTAGGAAATTAGGCTGCTGTATGCTAGTACGACGTTTCGTCAAATAATTGACTTCATCAGGTACAAATTTAGTAGCAATAGAAACAGACCCTATGACAGAGAATCCACGCAAGCCGAGGTAACAGAGCACAAATGTGACAGCACAAAAACAAGGAGGATAAACAGCTTTGAGATTTGAATTGGGCCAATAGGGAGGTTGAATTTTCAAATGTAATTGTGCAATAATGCAACAATGTAGCATAATTTTGTCACCAGCAGGTGGAGTGAGGAGGACCATGGTGCCTGCACCTTCCGGAGCCGCCAGCAGTGGTCGCTGATTGTCCCAAAACCGGGTGGTGTTGGACTGACAGCTCGCGACAGAATTTAATAAAAACATAATCAAATGACCCCGTTGCATTAAATTATTGCAGTGGAGGACAAAAAACAAATAACAGAAAAGAATAAAAACATAAAAGATCGAACGTGCCCCGAATAATAAAATGTGTAATAATGTGACCGTAAATACGGTTCAAACATTAGAAGCATCCTTATTTGCATTATATATACATTTTAAATTACATATATACAATAGGGAAGAGGAAGCAGCAGGTGAGTAGGGGATGGGAGATGAATGAGAGGGGACTGGGGGACACGGGATGGTGGAGAACGATAAAAAACGAATAAAATAAATTAAATTGAGGGCCTAGATAAAGGGGGAAGACGCAGGAAGGGTCAATGGGGAGCTGGGAGGGTAAATGAATAAATTGGTGAAAGTAGGGGGGCCGATCGTAAGGTCGAATTAAACCGCAATAAAAACATAGCGTGTAAACAATGTTATTTTTGTACGTTGTACTACCATCAAACATCCAGGAGATGGAGCATGGAGAACCGTGGTGTTATAATGAATTTGGGTCACCAACAGGGGGTGCTAAGTGACTCCAAACCATATTAATGTTGGAGATCCAAGATGGCGGCCTCCGTGGGCAGAAACGTAAACAAAACATTAAATAAGAGCGGTATTAGGGGTCACAAAAATCCAAATGTGTGACGATAAATAGTAAAAGTAGAACACAAAACGAACCAGCGGAGAACAAAACACAAAAAACTACAAATTGAGCCGAAGAACTTAAAAGAGTTCGGACCAAAAGAGTGTTTTCGTTCCCCGTGGTCAGCAGGTGTCGCCAAATAGACCAAAACCATGCGTTCCTATTAAAACAGTGGGTCAAATCAATGTACTGTCGAGGTTTGAAGAGTACATTAAAGCACTTTTAAGGAATGATGTGGTAACGTGATCGCTTGAATAAATAAGAATGGCAGGGAAGGGGGGGGCACAGGACATCAATAGAATAATTACACAGGGTGCATTTGGAAACCATATTAAAAGTAATATTGTTTGTAAATAGGAATGTATGAAAAATAAAAAATAGGGGGAGGAAGGGGGGCTGGGGCAGGGGGGCAGAATAAACACAAACACATGGTAAGAAAAATAAGAAAGGGGGATCCTTTGTGGGGGGCCGGGGGCTGGGGTGGAGGTCATGTAAGGGGGCCTTTGGGGGGTAGGGAAGGGAGAGCTTGGGGTTAGGGTCAGGGGTGGGAGAGGTTAGGTTTAGGGCCAGGGGGCGGGGTCAGGGTAAGGGCTAGGTAAGGGAGGGGGTTGGGGTTAGGGTCAGGGGTGGGAAGGGTTAGGTTTAGGACCGGGAGAGGGTCGGGGTTAGGGTTAGGGTCAGGTGAGGGAGAGGGTTAGGGTTAGGACAGTCAGCAATTAACAACGCCACGGTGGCGTCGCTGGCACGGGCCATCATCAGGCGGCTCCCCAGGGGTCCCCGACCCACCCCAACGTTCAAACCAAGGGCTTGCATGGTCCCCAGCCTGTCAATCCAAATCCTCTCCGACCTGCGCCGTTGGGCGGCAGACCAAAAGGGGTTGGCTTCTAGCACCGACGCGGAAAGGGCCAGCCATCCGTGTTGTATAAAATGCACAACCAAGGGTAGGTGAGCGTCTCTTTTATGTTTGATATTATGTCGGTGCTGGTGGAAGCGGACACGTACTGTGTTTCCTGTTTCTCCTACGTATTGGAGTTCACAAGTGAGACAGCGGATCAGGTAGACACAGTTCTTCGTATTGAGGCCTGAGTGCCGTTCAGTGGGGAGAACATTCCCATTGTTTTGGTTCCGGGCCAACGGAATAAAATTATAAAAATACGAGAGTCTAGTGACTCTGGGATCCGACAAGGGGCGCAGTTTGGCCCTCACCAGGAGGTCTCTAATATTTTTGTTTCTGCTGTAGGCGGCGATGATGCCATAACCCGGAAGGTAAGTGGTCGTGTCGAGGAGATGTTGGAAGTTCGACCTGACCAGTCGGGTCAGGCGAGCGGACGAGGTGGAGGAGGTCGTGATAAAGGGGATGCGTTGCCCCTCGAGAGGAGGACGTGTGAGTTTAAAGGTTTTAAGGGAGAGACGGCGGGCCGATCGTGAATATCCCCTAAGGGCGAGGGCGTCAAACAGAATTTTAACTGCTTCCCAGAAGTCTGCAGTTCTGGAGCATATGCGCTCAAAGCGCAGGAGTTGCGGTTTAAGGAGCCCCGCGAACGTGTGCCTAGGGTGGAAGCTGTGTAAGAGCGCGTGTGTGTCTGTGGGCTTAAAGAAAACGTTCACGTCTAACATGAGGGACGTCATGAACTGTGGGCCTTTGAACGTGGTGGTATCGAGAAAATCAACGGAGGAAAAATGTTTGCATGATTTGAGAGTAATGGACGGATCGTGCGTGTTTAGGATGTTTAGAAATTGATCGAATTCCGATTCAGAGTGTTGCCAAACGCCCCATATGTCATCTAGATAACGCATGTATGATAGCGGTTGCAGAGGGCAGACGGCGAGCGCAGAGGCTTCCCACTGCGCCATAAAGAGGTTTGCATACGAGGGGGCGAACTTCTTCCCCATAGCCGTGCCTTTGATTTGGAGAAAGAACTGATTGTCAAAGAGGAAATCATTTCTCGTGAGGTTTATCTCCAGCAAGCGAAGAAGTTCGTCGTCAGGGCGCGTGACGTCAGGACGCAGGTTAAAAGCATCACGCACGGTGCGCATGCCCCCAGCAATGTCTATATTAGAGTACAGACTGCCAACGTCCATAGTGAATAAGAAAGCGTGCGCAGGGATCCGAAGAGCACGGACCTTGGTGACGAAATCATAAGTGTCTTTTACGTAGCTTGCGTGTGAGATAGAAAGAGGGTAAAGATAGTGATCCAGGTACTCAGCCGTATGCTAGGTTTCACTGCTACAGTCCGAAACTATCGGGCGCCCCGGGGGGATCTTAAAGGGCTCACTCCAGGCCACAGGCTCTTTATGTATTTTTGGTAACATGTAGAAGAGCCTGGGCCTGGGTTGCGCGTCACCCAAGAGGTACTCACGCTGCCCATAGGTGATGTAATTTTTTCTCCACAGGGAGTAAATCAAATCAACAATCATCGGGACGGTCTCAGTATATATGGGAGCCTCCAGTTTGGAGTAGTAGCGCGTGTCGTGCAGCTGCCTGTGGCCCTCCCATATATACTGAGACCTGTCCATGATGACAACAGCGCTGCCTTTATCGGCGGGCTTGATTACTATATTTTTGTTTTGAATTAGTTTGCGGAGAGCCTCCGACTCCTCAGGGAGGAGGTTAGCAGGGGCCCGGTTGATCCTGAAGGATTCGTGATAATAACGGAGGTCAGCATTGACCAAGCGCGCGACTTCTAACGGGATGTCATCCTCGGGTGGAACCCAGGAGGATTTGTATGTGAAGGGTAGTTTCTCCGACGGGGGGTGATCCCGGAAATAGACGGCTAGTTTAACCCTGCGGTGGTACTGTTGCATGTCCGAGCGGACCTGTTGGTACAACTCGCACGGGTCTATGTCGGTGGAGGGAATGAACGTGAGTCCTTTATCCAAAACTGAGAATTGCGCCGCCGTAAGTAGGAAAGATGTAGAAAGGTTAATAACCGAGCGGTTCCCTCGAGGCGTGTCTCGGGACACGGGAGCGCTCAGTTTAAATACCGGACCCATTGGTTAAAGAGGAGCGCTGCCGTGTCCCGAGACCAGTGGATGTTATCACGTTCGGTGACGAACGTGATAACATCCATCACATCCATCCAGAACGCCATTTAACTTGGAGAGAAGCTCCAGCTCTCTGGTCCAGGGGACCGGAGGCCGGGGGCAGGAGGCGGTGGTCCAGCAGGTAGGGTGAAGCGTGGCAGCACGGCTCCAGGGGCGGGTTGCGGGAACAGCTGGACCAGAGGGACCGGAACGTCCAGAACCTCTCTGAGGCGAGAGCGCAGCGCGCTCACCGTCTCCGGGCGCAGGCGTTGGCCGAAGTGGCGTTGAGCCCAGGCCAGGGCCACGGTGAAGTTCGGGCGCCAGATGGGGTCTGGAAGGAGGAGGAGAGCACCCACCTTCTCGTCCACCGCAGCCTTGTAGTGGTCCCGGAGCAGCATGCTGGTGTACCGCCAGTTGCGCGCGTCACCGTCAATCAGCTGCGCGGTCGCGGCGTTGGGGACAGCAGGGCGAATGGAGACCCTCAGGGACTCAGCTAGCCTGGCGACGACGGGAAGGGGCTCCGGGCCCTCGGCGTTGGCGAGGTGGTGAGAGGCCTTCAGGGCCGCCAGGAGTCCGGGTCGTCAGAGAGCTGAGCAGCCGGGGCACGCGGCGCCTGCCTGGGTGGAGGCGGACGCGCAGACCCAGTGCGCGCCGCGGTGGTGACCGGAGGTCGGGGCCGGTCGCGGGGTCGTGGGTCGGGACGCGGAGATGGAGGTCTCACCTGCGGGGTCCGGCGGGGGGGCTCGGAGCTCGGGCGGGATGGCGAGGAGCCCGACGCGTCTCAGGAGCGCGGCGATGGAGAGGCTCCTGCGCCTCACGGCGAGGAGGCGAGTAGGCCGGTCTGCGAGGAGGCGAGTAGGCCGGTCGGCGTGGAGGCGAGTAGGCCGGTCCGTGGGCCTCGGACCAACCCTCGTGGTGGTGACGGGTAGGCCCGTAGGGAGACCAGTCCCTGACGGGCCTCGCGTGTTGCTCCCAACGTCTGGGAGACGGGTGGCGTGGGGCCCAGAGACGTTCGTGTCCGTGGTCGAAGTGATGGAAGCGGGCCTCCGGAGCAGGTGCAGCCCACGAGGAGAAATCCATCAGCGGTGGGGGGTAGTGGGGGTCCCGAGGAGTCCGCCTGCGACGTCCCCGTTGGACCAGGGTCCACTCACCGTCATCTTGAAGGTGGTTCGGTTGCATGTTTCTTTTCGAATAGTTCGAATTCGAATTAAAACGGAAAGTATCGAAGCTATACTGAAATAAACTAAACTGAACTGTAAGGTAATGAGACAAGTGCGATCCAGCCAATATACGATTTATTTGGAAATTAGGCTGCTGTGGGCATAGTACTATGTTTCGTCAATACAATGACTTCATCAGGTACAAATAGATAGCATAGAAACAGACCGTATAATGGAGAATCCAGACAAGCCGTGGTTACAGAGCACAAATGAGAGACAACGAAAACAAATACTTTTATACAGACATGTAGGAGGGAGGGGGGACTTGAGGTCTGGGGCAGAGACATCCAATAGGGGGCCCGGGCATCAAAACAATTTCAAATTTAAACATGAAAAGCCAATGGGGGGGGTCAGGTGAAGAGCCAATGAGAGGTCAGGAGGGTAAACAACTTTAAAGTTTGAATTTGGGCCAATCAGGGGGTCGAATTTCAAAAGTAATGCTGAAGGAATGCAACATTATATCACTTTTGCTGTGTTTCTCCAGGTCACCAGCAGATGGAGCCCGGAGGATCGTGGTGTCTGCACCAACCGGAGCCGCCAGCAGGGGCTGCTAAGTCGCCTTAAACCGGGTGGTGTTAAGGAAGCAGAGATGACGGCCATAATAGAAATAATTAAAAACACAATAAAATAATACCGTTGCATCGAATTATTGCAGTGTGGGGGTCAAGGTGATACAATCCAAGGGTAAAAAAATATACAAAAACATAAAAGGCAAACTGTACATTAATGCGACCGTAATGCGGGTTCATACATTAAAAACATCGATTTTTACATGTATATATGCATTTGAAAAAATGCATATAAACATAAAAGAAGAGGGAGCAGCAGGTAAGTGGGGGAGAGGGGATAAGTGAGAAGGAGGCATGGAATGGGGGGCACGGGACACTGATAAAGGATAAAAATAAATAAAAATATGGGCCTGGATGGAAGAAGGAGCCGAGGGAAAGGTCAAAGGGGAGTCGGGAGGGTGAATCAAATTGTAATTACAAGTGGGGACGGTAATAAGGTCAAATTAGACCGTTATAAAACCGTTTTGATAATGTTGTATTTTTCCGTTGCAATACCATCAAACAAACAGGAGATGGAGCATGGAAAGCCGTGGCGTTGGTGTTAGTCTGGGTCACCGACAGGGGGTGCAAAGTGACGCAAAACAATAATGGAATGGGGGACACGGGACATGGATAAAGGATGAAAACTAATGAAATTAAATAAAAGCAAGGGCCTGGATGAAGGGAGGAGTCGAGGGAAAGGGCAATGGGGAGCTGGGAGGGTGAATGAAAATATAATTACAAGTGGGGCCGATAATAAGGTCGAATTAGATCGTTATAAAAACGTTTTGATGTTATTGTACTTTAACGTTGCAATACCACCAAACATCCAGGAGATGGAGCATGGAAAGCCGTGGCGCTGGCGTTAATCTGGGTCACCAACAGGGGGTGCAAAGTGACGCCGAACAATAAAGGTAAATATTGTGTTCGTTTAAACAGGGTTAATGCATTAAAGATATATTAAAGGAAGAGGGGCAGCAGGTGAGTGGCGGATGAGGAATAAGTAAATAAAAGGAAGACAGGGAAGGGGGGCACGGGGCATATAACAAAAAATACCAAATAATAACAGTGGGTGCAGTGGAAGATCATATTAATATAATATTGTTATTAATAATAATATACATATATATATATATGAAAAATAAAAAATAGGGGGACGGAGGGGGGGCCCTGGGGCTGGGGTGGGGGGGCAGAATGAACACACATACATGTTATGAAAAATAAAAAATGGAGGGACTGAGGGGGGCCCCTGGGGCTGGGGCGGGGGGGGGGCCAGAGTAAAAACACACACATGTGGTATGAAAAAAAGAAAATGGGGGATCCTTTGTGGGGGGGCGGGGGCTGGGATGGGGATCAGATGGGGGAGGGGGGTTAGGGTCAGGGGTGGGAGGGGTTATGTTTAGGATCAGGGGGGGACCCGGGTTAGGGTTAGGGTCAGGTGAGGGAGGAGGTTAGGGTTAGGATAAGGGGTGGGAGAGGTTATGTTTAGGGCCAGAGGGGGTGGGGTTAGGGTGAGGGCTAGGTAAGGGAGGGGGTTGGGGTTAGGGTGGGAGGTGGGAGGGGTTAGGTTTAGGACCAGGGGGGGCGGGGTTAGGGTGAGGGCTAGGTAAGGGAGGGGGTTGGGTTAGGGTGGGAGGTGGGAGGGGTTAGGTTTAGGACCAGGGGGGGCGGGGTTAGGGTGAGGGCAAGGTAAGGGAGGGGGTTGGGTTAGGGTGGGAGGTGGGAGGGGTTAGGTTTAGGATCAGGGGGGGACCCGGGTTAGGGTAAGGGCCAGGTGAGGGAGGGGGTTGGGGTTAGGGTGGGAGGTGGGAGGGGTTAGGTTTAGGACCAGGGGGGGCGGGGTTAGGGTAAGGGCCAGGTGAGGGAGGGGGTTGGGGTTAGGGTGGGGGGTGGGAGAGGTTATGTTTAGGGCCAGGGGGGGCGGGGTTAAGGTCAGGGTCAGGTGAGGGAGAGGTTAGGATGGGGGCTAGGGGAAGAGGATAAAAACCATGATGAAGGCCCGGTCTGTGGTGGAGGCAGAAGGGGGACGGGGCCAGGTAGGCTGAGGTAAGGGCCAGGGCGAGGGGCACAGCTCTAAGGGAGGGGGCATTGAGGGAGGGGGGCACACACACTAACATGAAACATAAAACATCAAACATAAAGAACCAACGGCAGGTAGGTAATCTAAACGGGATCACACTTAATAAATGAACAATCCAATGCATGAACCTTACATCATGTAGAGGATAAAAGGTAAGTATGTACATAATAAAGCACAAGCAACACATAAGGTCATAGCACATAGATAGTCATAGAACAAGTATCAAGCAGTGATGACCCTGAGGCGGTGCAGTCCATGTAACAGAGATCCCAGTGGGATTCAAGGGAGAGCAGGCAATGGTGGCAGGGAGGGAAGGAGGTCCGAGGAGACTGTAGGAGGCACTGGCGGGTTAGGACAGTGTTAGGGTTAGGGTTGGGGTTAGGGTTCTCCCTCATGCGCCATGCAGCAGTACATGGGACTATCATGTAGTCTCCCATGCACTACTACCATGTAACAGGAGGAGGGCACGGGCACAAGCAATTTAAATACGTTAACAACTTTTGCTTCAATAAAATCAATAAAATAAATAAAATATGGGAGAAAGGTTATGTTTAGGAGGGGGGAGGGAAGAGGTTATGGTACGGAACTGATGGAGTGGCTATGTTTTAGGACCGGGACGGATGGAGGGGCGAGACGGATCATCATTTAGGCCAAACGGGGCTATGGAGGAAAGCCTAAAGATCCACCTTCTCTCAGCAGCTCTCCACTGGACCAGGGACCAACCGACATTGGTCTCTAGACCGGACAATGAAAAGTTGTTGATATGATGTGAGATGAAGTGAGTATAGAGCCGTTTATCATTTGTTCCTTTCTGAATGTGATAACTGTGTTGGTATAACCTCTGTTTGATAGTAGCTCCCGTTTCGCCCACATAGATGATCCTGCATAGTTTGCACTGGATGGCGTAGACGACGTTGCAGGAGAGTAGTGTGAAGGTCTGCGAGATGGGGGCACCGGCTGGACAGTTGAAGATGTACTTCAGGTTAGTAAAATAGGGGTCGAAGGTTGTGCGTATTGCCTTGTTGAGTGCTGTATGGACTAGCATGTCCTGCACATTTTTATTACGGCGGTGTGACATAACATTTTTCAAAGAAGCGAGTGGGGCGGTTTGAGGTTTGGCAGAATTAAAATGTTGCTTTATAGCTTGCTTGAGGGGGGCCTAGTTGTCGCGAGAATGTTGTAATGAATGGAAAAAAATAAATGTATCAGGACGAGATGGTTCACCGCCTCAAGGCCCAGGACAGTGTCAATGTTCGTGTATAAGGAATCTACATCGATTGAAAAGATAAACGTGTTATCGGGGACGGTGAGACTTTTTAACTTGTTAACAAATGTATATGTGTCCTTGAGGTAGCTCGGGTGAGTATGGGATAGGGGGTTAATATATAAATCTATAAACTCCGCCAAATGGTACGATTCAGAGCCACAGTCACTTACTATGGAGCGTCCCGGAGGGACCACGAATGGAACAGTCTAATTCTCTGGGGGTTTGTGTATTTTGGGGAGAAGGTAGAATAATTAAGACCCTAACCATCGTCTGAGTCTCCAGGTACATGGGCTGCGTGAGAGGGCGATAGTAGATGGGGTCATTAAGTTGACGTGTCGCCTCCAGAATGTAATTAGTTCGATCCTGGATTACAATTTGCCCTCCCTTATCCGCCGGTTTGATAATAATCATGGCGAGATTTTAATTTGTTGAGGCTTAGGGTTAGGGCTCCAGAACCTGATCCCCAAGCCCCCCCGCGCACGTTAAGGCCCCCCGGTTGTACGGTACCAGTGTTGGCCGTAACGCGTTACAAAAGTAACGCGTTACCGTAATATATTACATTTAGTCAGTAACGGAGTAATATAACGCGTTACTAACTATATTTCGGTAATATTATTACAGTTACTGAGTCCGGTAACGCGTTACAATCATGGACATAATAAAGGATGGACGACGGACTGGAAAGTGGCCGCCCATTCATTCCTATAGAGTGGCGAAGTCACGCCCCTTCCGGTAGGGCTCATGGGACCTATGAGATCGAAAAATATGAATGGGTGTCAATGGAGAGAAAATAATTATTTTCTGGTCCCGGTCTTTATATGCCCTGGATTACACATATGTTGTTTGTGGATTTAAAGGATAATTTTTCATGCAAAGAGTTCAACCGTTTATTGTGCAATTGTTCAGATAAAGGCTGTAGAGAAAACACAACGAGAAAGACTACACGGCTCGTATGTGACGTCACGCTCCCTGCGACTGGCGTGGAGAAGACCGACAATCTTCCCATCGATCGGCATAACTGAAACTCTGCACGTGCCCCGATTTATATTGGTTTTCACCTCTTTCGATGCTTTTATCCTCCCCTTGGAAAAAGCGGTGAAGTGGGGCAGAGAGATCGCCATCTCTGTGCCGAGTTCCAAGGGCGGGTGTGGTGACGTATATCATATGCGTCGAGAGCAGCGAAGGGCTGTAGTTCACAAAGCGGCCTCACATAAAACCTAAAATTATTGAACTTCTTCAAGAACATTTTTAGTTTTCTTTGCATGAAAAATTATCATTTAAATCCACAAACAACATATGTGTAATCCAGGGCATATAAAGACTGGGACCAGAAAATAATTATTTTCTCTCCATTGACACCCATTCATATTTTTCGATCTCATAGGTCCCATGAGCCCTACCGGAAGAGGCGTGACTTCGCCACTCTATACAAACTGCTCAGTGGTGCAGGGTAACATACAAGAGCGATTTGCTACTGCGTTATGGGGCCAAGACACGTGGCCTAGTCCGTGACGTACCGGATGCAGAAATATAGAACGCATGCGTGCCCATCCCCCCACTCCGGTCCAACAACAATATAAAATGATACCGTAATGCACCTGTTCTTTGTCTTTGGATCTTTTGAATAAATGGATCAATACATGATGAATCACAATGATCGCAAGCAGAGGACCGTGAGAGTTATTGAGCAGCAGATGAACCAGTTCAAAAATCGGACACGTTAACGGAGCACTGAACTAGGCCCTCTCGGATGCCATTTGTTTCACTACGACTCCTTTCAACTGCACACCCCTCTTCCCCAGCGAGATAACGGCTAATAAAACGCTTGAGGTGGCGTTTTGAGGACATGGCATGAAGGTAATTATTAGCCTTTGATTGATATCCAGACATTTTTTGCGGAGACACATTCCTGTTCCCCACTTGTATTGGAGTGAACGGAGATATCTACTTCTGGGTCCCATGATTTGAGGGACCCGTCCACAGCCCGCTTAAACCAATATCATCCGACTGCAGACACAAATGGGCGTTCCCGTGTCGTGGGCGTTCCCGTTCACGCAGACTAAAACGCCCCCCCCCCTGCGTTCTCGTTTACGCAGGCTGGAACGCCCCGTTCTTCTTCGTCGATCTAGTAGTATGGGCAGCATAAAACTGACGTTAGCGCCCCCTTCTTCTTCGATCTCGTAATACGGGTACGTTAGCCAGCTAGGCCTACAGAATGTTAGCTTACTTTTATGTGTCGAATCTCGGCCCAAACTTCATTCCCCCTCATTACAGGGAGGGAGGCTCCATGATCTCATGTTCATTATCTTCTGGGTTAGTATAGGTAGTGTATTAGGTATAAGTGAGATGTTTGGTATAGTTTAAGAATATGCCCAAATTAAATAATTAATAGATTAAAATAACACTTGGGACATTATGCAGTTCAAATCCAGTTACCAGACACTATGAAGGCTCAAACAGTAGGCCATTTGACTCCAAGTGTTCACTTACTTTTCCCACTGAATGTTTTCAATAAAGACAAAATACAGTAATTGCTCTGTAACAATTAACCTTACAACATACATCGTAGGCACAAATGTATGTTACATACATCGTATAGCATTTGTCACAAAAACAAAAAAGAAAGGAGTAATAAAATACCAGCATTTCTGGGCAGATACATTTACTACAGTAGTATGTACATTTACAAATGAAAGGGATTGCAAAAAAAGACGTCCCAAATAAAACGAAAAAGGAGTAATAAAAGAACATTATGCCAGGCAGACATCTTTTATGACAAACCTGGCATATGCAACGTGCCTCAGTACCAGGGGTGCGCTAGGCCAATTCTTCTTTTTTGAGAAGCCTTTGAGGCGTAGCGCAAGGCCACTGACACAGCCTGCATTGTTGTACATCTTTCTAACCGTTATGTATATGAGATTGTCTTTATTAAGCTTAATGTCCCCTGCCAAATTGTCATTTATATATATGGAATGATGGAGAGGCTTGATAAGTTCTCGGAATGTGTTTGAAACCCTGTTGAACACGCCAAGCATCGCCATGTCCAGTCTCAGCGTCTCTTGTACAATTTGCTGAAGGACTTCGGGTGGTAAGAATGGCCTGTCCTCTGTTGTGCCAGATTGGAGCGTGTGGCTGAGATGGGGAGATCGAGAGGTTGAGCTTGGTGTGCCAGCTAGTCCTGCAGGGCTAGAGAGAGCGAGAGAGCCGAAAAAGAGTGAAGGAGAGCGAGAGAGAGGGAGAGAAACAGGGATTATGATCAACCTTCAATCACACAAGCCCAGACCAACACTACCCACACCATTAAACAAAAAGGCAATCACTGATCGATCAAAAGTCTGAGAAAGAGCAAGAGAGAATATACGTAAATAGAAAAGTATGGACATAGTATGTAATACCTTTCACTGCTTAGTGATTGGAAGGTGTGACTGAGATGGGGAGATGGAGAGGGTGAGAAGGAGCCAGCTAGTTCTGCAGGGCTAGCCTAGAGACGGAGAGACAAGTGTATTGGCTACGATCTTCGTGAGCACCAAAAATAAGTAAATAGCAACATGGACACAGTATATAAACCTTTCAAGCATAAAGGTCTCCAACAGCTGTCAAACCACCACCTCCTGATAGAGAGCATGTCCCCCTGAAAAGTAAAATTATGCTTTAAATGACTTCATAGCCCAATACAAATCCATGTTACAGTACTGTTTAGCAGTGTACTATGGCAGTGTAAATTATTGTGAAGATGTAGCCATCTCCTCCCGTAAGTGCAGTACCTGAATACAAAGTAATGTGTATGACCTATGATGCATGTTAATTGTAGCCTCCAGTAAGGATGACTAAATTATTAAAAGCCTTACATTTCATGCTACACATCTGATTGAGATTAGAAAGAACTCACCTCACTGAAATCATATTGCTTTTGAGGGTAGAATACATTGCGTACTGAAATTAACATGCAAATGAGTTAGTTGTTTTGCAAACTAGTCATCATTTCTGAAAATAATGCATCTCACCATCAGCATAAACACCCCACAGCTGTTGCTCTGATACTGGTGAGGTGCGTCCTGTGGTGGTAAAAGGGGAATGTGATTTGTCAATGATTCTTATTAGTATATAATGCCTATAAACTATAAAGTGATATCCACCCTCATTTTGTAGCTACATACAAAAAGTGCACAATGCACTTTCAACAAGCATTTAGCAGCAACCAGGGCCCATGAGCGTCACATAGGAACACTTCATTAAATCATAATAAACAATCTAGAGGCCTGCCTGTCTACCAGTGAATGCTACTCTACGAGATGCAATGAATCGTGCGCCAGCCACACGTTTTACCTCGTCAGCCAAGTAAAGTCCCTTCCATGGTCCATTGGACAAAGCATGTGCCATGGTACTGAAAAGGTTTGGAAGACGTGTAAGTTGCAATTCATATGCATCATCATCAACACGCATTCAGTACACACTACGCTTCGATTTCACCCAAGGGTGAATTAAAAGTACATGTTTTCCTAAACGTTGGTCATCAACGAGGTAATAAAGTAGTAACTGAGGGCACATCTGTCATCTGTTTTTCAGAGTGCTAACGATCTTTATTCATTCGTTGCGCCGCGACCGAACTGACAGAATTCTCTGATATGCCATGCATGTAAACATACTAGTTAGTTTAGACGTACTAGTACGTTTACATGCACAGTTTAATCCGATGCGTGTGTCACCACAACGAAGCAGAGTGGCCGCGATTTCATGCCTCTTACCATGCCAGCTGACACCTTAACATCCAACTTAACAATGTACTTTGGTAATGTTAACCTCACAGTAAAATAATCGGCAAAGCCTTCGCTGCAAACTTTACCCTACCTACAAACCGTCTTAAACGTTGCTGATTTCTGAATAGTATATTCAACGTTTATGGACGATAGTAGCATAGCATTCGCTGCCACCGAACCATGCTTGTCACGAGTATTTATATCCGATTCGAATTCGGATACAACGATACCACAGCTTATCAGTGATTTAAATGAGAATACTTCACAGCCAATGTTGTCAATTAAACAATATCATACTTACTGACATAATCTCTGATCATAACCCTTTCGTTTTTCTGGAAAGTTACTACGAGGTAAAACCGCCAAAAAAGGAAGGGTAGCATACCCAGCATGCCTTGCGAAACTCACTCACCTCTTCTTGAGTGATCGATGAAACGCTACAGGAACGCCTGATGGGCGTTTTTGTGTCATGACGGGAACGCCCGATGGGCGTTTTTGTGTCATGACGGGAACGCCCAAGCCTGCAGCTGGACCCTTCTCGCTTAAACAGCTGCAATACCAGGCTTGGCCGCTGAGCACTGGTGGATTGCGGAAGTATGTGTTCCTGGGGGCTTGGTTACAATCCGAGCCACACAGACTCCAGCCCTTGTTTGGCTGTATATTTTGTCTATTAAGACTTTGTTGTTTGGTCCTAACCAAAACATTAATAGGCTCTAAGCATAAGTTCCTTGTAAAGTCTCTGTGGGACTGAAATGTTGAATGTGTTTCATTATTTATGCTGTTCTCATGCTCTTTTTTATTACTGCTATTTACTGCTATTTCAGGGCAGGATATATGCTCAGGTTCTAAAATACTTAATTACAAAACATGCCCTGTCTGGTGGCTGTTAGACGTCATTCTTGAAGTGCACTTTTATTTTATTATTGAAATAGTATAAACTATTAACATGTTTGATTTCATGGAAATGCAACTTTTTTTGTTAAATGTTTGTGTGGCTGCACTTTGTAACTAAGGAGCTAATAAATGAGGCATAGAAAAAGAGTTTGTGTCATGTCGTGTAAAGGTTTTGGTTGTTTAATTATTCTATATCATAACATTATTGTAATTCAGCCATTCATGGAACACACTACATGCAGATGCAATATAGACCTCATTAGACTTTAATGTTTGCCCCCCCCCCCCTCCGCCTTGTCCTGAATGTTTATTTTGGTGAAAGTAATAAGTAACTTATTACTTATTACTCTACACAGAAGGTAATATTGTAAAGAAACTTAATACTTTCAAATGCAAGTAACTAGTAATATGAAATATATTACATTTTGGAAGTTACTTGCCCAACACTGTACGGTACCCAAACGTCGAATCCAGAGGCGTTCGACTTGACGTCTGCTAGCGGTAGACCACCTAAGGTTGCTATGTAACGACGTGGCGTACAGTGAGAGCAAGCCGTGCATAGTAAAGTGTTGCACTAGAGGGAGGTGTGTGTCCTTCTCTCGCAGAATGTTGTACCTGTGCTGGGCGAACCTAGTGAGCAAAGTCTTTTGGGTTTCTCCCACATATTGAGCGCCGCAGACGTCGCACCAGATTAGATAGACACAGTTCTTGGAGAGGGGGCTCCCCCGTCCCTGTGTAGGGAACACGTCGTGTGTGGTTTGATTGCGTACCCAGGGTCGGTACCGGAAAAATTGGCCCTGCGCATTCGGTCTAGGGCGAGACGACGAATGGAGTTTAGCCTGGACAAGGATGTCCCGGAGGTTCTTGTTCTTCCTAAACGCTGCGATGATGCTAAAGTTATTAAGGAGGGTGGTTGAACTAACCATGTGTGAAAAATTGTTTTTAATTTCCCTCACTAGACGAACCGCCGACGGGGAGTAGGTGGTAACGAAGGGGAGATGAGGGCCAACAGCAACCGCTTTGGTTTCTCTGAACGTTCTGAGGGCCTTTCTCAGAAACGATCTGCAGTACCCTCTGGTGGACAACGCAGAGAATAGTACCTTGGTGGCTGACTGAAAGTCCCCAGGCCTAGAGCAGATCCTATGGAACCTAAGCAATTGTGATTTTACAAGCCCGGCATATGTGTGTCTGTGGTGAAAGCTGGACTTGTGCAGCAGAGCGTGTGTGTCAGTGTCTTTAAAGTAGACCTTGATGTCCAGCCGGGATGTGGATGGGAACTCTGGGCCCTTAAATGGGGTCGTGTCTAGGAAGTCAACAGAGGAGGGGCTAAAGGTAGATTTAATAGTGATGGACGGGTTGTGAGTGTTTAGAATGGTTAAAAAGCCGTCAAAATCCTCCCTAGAGTGTGGCCACACCCCCCAAATATCATCCAGGAATCTAAAATAGTGTACCGTTTTTTTGGGACAGGACGCCAGGGCTGCCACCTCCCATTCGGCCATGAATATGTTTGCGTAGGGTTAGGGTTAGGGTTAGGTTGAGCAAGTGGCACATGGGAGAGAGCGGAGGGCACAGGCACAAGCAAATATATTAAAATAATAACTTTGGCTAATAAGATAATAAGATAATGATAATAAAAAGGATAAAGAAAATAATAAAATAATAATAATAATAATAAAGGGTTGGGGTAGGGGGAAGAGCTATAATATAGACAAGAAAGGTTATGGTTAGGAGAGGAGATGGAGGAGGTTATGGGTAGGAGAGGAGATGGAGGGGGTTATGGGTAGGAGAGGAGATGGAGGAGGTTATGGTTAGGAGAGGAGATGGAGGAGGTTATGGTTAGGAGAGGAGATGGAGGAGGTTATGGTTAGGAGAGGAGATGGAGGAGGTTATGGTTAGGAGAGGAGATGGAGGGGGTTATGGGTAGGAGAGGAGATGGAGGAGGTTATGGGTAGGAGAGGAGATGGAGGGGGTTATGGGTAGGAGAGGAGATGGAGGAGGTTATGGTTAGGAGAGGAGATGGAGGAGGTTATGGGTAGGAGAGGAGATGGAGGAGGTTATGGGTAGGAGAGGAGATGGAGGAGGTTATGGGTAGGAGAGGAGATGGAGGAGGTTATGGTTAGGAGAGGAGATGGAGGAGGTTATGGTTAGGAGAGGAGATGGAGGAGGTTATGGGTAGGAGAGGAGATGGAGGAGGTTATGGGTAGGAGAGGAGATGGAGAGGTTATGGTTAGGAGAGGAGATGGAGGGGGTTATGGGTAGGAGAGGATATGGAGGGGGTTATGGTTAGGAGAGGATACTGAGGGGGTTATGGTTAGGAGAGGAGATGGAGGAGGTTATGGGTAGGAGAGGAGATGGAGGAGGTTATGGGTAGGAGAGGAGGTTATGGTTAGGAGAGGAGATGGAGGGGGTTATGGGTAGGAGAGGAGATGGAGGGGTTATGGTTAGGAGAGGAGATGGAGGGGGTTATGGTTAGGAGAGGAGATGGAGGAGGTTATGGGTAGGAGAGGAGATGGAGGGGGTTATGGGTAGGAGAGGAGATGGAGGGGGTTATGGGTAGGAGAGGAGGTTATGGGTAGGAGAGGAGATGGAGGGGGTTATGGGTAGGAGAGGAGATGGAGGAGGTTATGGGTAGGAGAGGAGATGGAGGGGGTTATGGGTAGGAGAGGAGATGGAGGGGGTTATGGTTAGGAGAGGATACTGAGGGGGTTATGGTTAAGTTATAGTAAGGGCTGGATGTTGACTGGAACTAAAAGGAAGGAATAAATAATAAACAGATGAGTTACGAAGGGGGGCGAGGACCACCCTCATTTAAGCCCAACGGAGCAGTAGAATCAAGCCTGAAAATCCACCTTCTCTCCGCTGCCCTTCTCTGGACCAGGGTCCAACCTAGATTGGTCTCCAGGCCAGAGAGGGAAAAGTTGGAAATATCATGTTTGTCAAAATGGGCGTACAATAACTTTGAAACCGTCCCCCTCTGAATATGATATATATGTTGGTAAAGTCTCTGTTTTATAGTGGCACCTGTTTCGCCCACATAGATGGTTCTACCTTGTCTGCATTGGATGGCATAAACCACATTGGTGGAAAGCAGCGAGAAGGTCTGCCAGATGGGAGTTTGCCAAGTTGAAGATGTATTTGAGGTGAGTGAAGTAGGGATCCAGGGTTGTGCGTATCGTCTTATTTAGTGCCGTATGAACCAGCATATCTTTTACATTTTTATTGAGGCGATATGCCACCAGACTTTAAAGGTTGCGAGTGGAGTGGTTCGAAGTTTAACAGCGTTGAAATGCTGTTTGATGGCTTGGTGAAGGGGGCCTAGTGAGCGAGAGAATGTTGTGACGAGTGGGATTAATTGCTGATCTATGTTTTTGTTTTTTCCAGAGAAGTTGGCCCGGTCGGATGGAAAGAGAGCGGCTACTTCATGCTTGATAGTACGGAGAAAGCGTTTGGAGTAACCGCGGGGCCTAAGGGCCTCAAAAAGGGTCCTAGTAGCCTCCACTACATGGTGAGGGAGGGAACAAATACGATGGAAGCGGATAAGTTGGGATTTGATAATAGAACTACAAGTGTGTCGGGGATGGTAGCTGCTGCTAAATAATAAAGAATGTCTGTCAGTGTCTTTGAAATATACTTTAGTGCCTAATGTTTTGTAACCATCCTTTACCTCAGTAAAGAAGACTATGGTGTCCAAAAAGGGGACCTGCTGGAGATGAAGAGTATGTTTAAGTGTGATACGGGGGTGGTGTGAACTAAGAATGTGAATAAAGTGATTTAACTCTGTCTCGGATTTATCCCATAAGCCAAAAATGTCATCAAGGTACCGATAATATAGGAGCGGGCGTGACGGGCATTTGAGAAGAGCTGATTCTTCCCAGTCAGCCAAATAGATGTCTGCATAGGCCGGTGAATATTTTCTACCCATAGCGCAACCGCTTATTTGGAGGAAAAAAGATTTATCAAACAGAAAATCGTTCTGGGTAAGGGTAAGCTGTAAAAATTGTAAAATAAAATAATCAGGACGAGATAAAATGGGTGATGATTCCAAGGCTTTTTTTTTAACAGCCTCCAAGCCAAGAGAAGTATCGATATTGTTATAGAGAGAAAATAAACATTTAACCGTCCCCATTTAACCGTCGGGGACGGTTAAATGTTTCAGTTTATTTACAAATGTATACGTATCTTTGACGTAACTCGGGTGTGAATGGGACAGGGGATTTATATAATGATCAAAAAATTCTGCCAGGCGATAAGAATCCGAACCACAGTCGCTCACAATGGGACGACCCGGAGGGACCAGATATGGTACAGTCCAGCTCTCTGGGGCCTTATGTTTATGATAAAATGATCTGGCATGAGGGAGATCCGGGCCGTAGAGGTAGTTGGCTTGTTTCGCAGTACTAAGGTGTTCTTTTTTCATTTGATCAATTAAAGTTCTGACCATCGTTTGTGTCTCCAAGTACATCGGCTGCGTGAGAGGGCGATAATATGTAGTGTCGTGAAGTTGACGTGTCGTCTCCAAAACGTAATTGGTCCGATCCTGTAGGACTATTTGACCACCTTTATCTGCCGGTTTAATAATAATCTCTGATGAGATTTTAGATCTTTAAGAGCCTGCTGTTGTTGGGTGTTGATATTACCCTCCCCTTTATGACGTCGGGGTCGGAGGTCACGAAAGGACCGGAGGTCGGGGTCAATCAGTTTGCGTATGGGTGTCGAGACGGGCTCCATGGCTGGCTCCCACATAGACGGTATGGTAAACGGTAGATGGGAAAAATCGATCAAAATCAGAATAATCCAGAATTTTAAGACGCCGGTGATATGTGTGCATGTCTCGCCTCAACAGGTCGCGGTCTGGAAGTGACGGTGTCGGGATGAAGGCGAGGCCACGTTCGAGGACCTCGCATTCTAGCGGGGACAGCTGGACGGTGGAGAGGTTAGTGATATTGGAAAGGGAGACCGGGGGGGCGGCGCTGCGCCTTGCGACCCAACTGTAAACCCAGTTGGTCCAGCCAGTCCCTCATCATCGATCTCGCCGTCTCCGGAGTCCAGTGGATGTTATCATGAGTGGTCTGAAATTTGAGTAAAGATAATCGGTTGAGGTAGCCAGAGCGGGAGTCCACCTCCTCTATGTGATCTCTTACAAAGGTGTTAAATGCTTTAACACAGCGAAGTTGGCAGGCGGATAACCTGATGGAAACGGTTAGCAGAGGGATAACAATACGGGCCTGTGGGAACTTCTCTCTGGCTAATCTGACCAATCGACGGGTGTCTTTGATGATGGTGAGTGCTGTCTGTACCCTAAGGGAGTTGTCAATTTTGTGTCCGGTCTAGGGGACGTAAGCCTAAGCAGGATGGCCGTGAGATGTCTAAGTGTCGCTCCTGGATAGCTGTCTGCCTGGATACAGTCCAATTGAAATGTAGGTATGCGGGCAATATTAGAATCCCCCATAATAATGACCGGTTGTCTAATGGGGAGGGACCAAATGGAGGCCTTCCGGTTGGTGTAAGGGTGTAAACGGGGCTGGTAGCAAGAAGGGGACCCGGATTGGTCATCTACCGATGATTCAGATGGAGAGGGGAGGAGTAATGGGGGAGAGGAGGGGGAGGAAGAAGAGGAAGAGGTAGGAAGAGGAGATGGAGCCTGGTGAGACGATGTGATGTTCGGTTCTTCCCCTGTTGTGGTAGATCCATCTGCAGGAGGGATCAAAGGAGGTGAAGGAGAACAAGGGTGGATCTCGGCAATGAAGGTGAGCAGGTTGGGTTGTTTTTTTGCATTCTGGTTTGTGTTATTTAGTTTGACGACTGTTAAAGTGGTCTCCTCCGTCAGAGAAGGCGGTGAGGAGGTCAACATCAGTGGAGAGGTCAAAGGGCAAAGCTGCCCCTGAGTCGGGTTTCTCCTGCGGGAGAGACGACTGGGTCTGGGGGTTGAACAGGTAAGAGATGTAATTGGGGGTTCAAGGTCTGGTGTGGAAGACTTAAGGAGGGTCACTGAGGTGTGATCTATAGGAGTTGGAGGAATGGTGTCAGTTAAGGTAGTCTGTGCTGGTAAGATGACAGGAGGTGGACGTGGTCTGACCACCGGGAGGCGTTGTGGTAGGGGAGGGTGGTTTTGCCGTGGTGGTTGAGGGGCTGGTGTAGCTGTAGAGGTGGGAGGAAAGCGTCGGGCCAAACCAAGGGAAAATGGTGGGAGGGAGAGAAGAGAAGGGATAGGTAAGGGCCTGGAAGGTAAGATGAGTGTGTTGCGGTGTTTGAAGGGAAATGAAGCAGTTAGTGGTCGTGTAGGGAGCGGTGGGAAGGCTGCGTTGTCTGAGATAAGCAGTGGAGTAGTAGGTGGTGGCAGATCGGCAGTAAGACTGGTTAACAGTGAGCGAAGTGTAGTGATAGATGAGGGAGTCAGGCCTCTGCCGTACCTTTGGCGGGCCCATCTGAGAGCTCTATCAAGGGCCTCCTCACTAAATGGGCTCAGGGTCAAGGGGAAATCCTTTCGGATTCTTCCATAATGTTTCTGTAGGATCCGTAAATTATTATTCAACCAGTCAATTGTGTTATTCTTAATTTCAGTTAAAACAATGTCGTCCGGAGCCGCCGGTTTGATGAAGGCTGTGAGGTAAGCTACCTTTCTAGCCATCCCCAGTGGGGGGACCCCTGTAATGAGGGCTTCCGACAGAATCTCTGTGTGGTGGATGGATTGTAGAAGTTTAAAATATGTTTTGCTTAATAAAAACTCTGAATTGCTTGATGTGTGTGTCCCAACAGGAGTAACCTTGGAAGGAGGAGGCTTCTGTGGTACTGTGTTGTAGGTACCCAATAGGCTAAATCTGTTTTTATAAGAGTTAGCCATTTTAAAGGGGGACCCAGACTAATTCAAAAGAAAAAGAAAAGCGGGGAAGGGGTTGGGGTATAAAAAGAGAAAAGAAAAAGGGAAAACAGAAGAAAAATGCAAAACAAACTATAATAAGGTTAAACCGCAATTCGCATTGAAAAAAAGATTTGCTAGAACAGATGTAGTTGTGGTTATGCAGCTGTGAGTCAGATCGTAGAGTAAACTAAAAATAAGAAATGAAAATAAAAAATGTAAGGGAATGAACTATGCAAAACCAAAAAGGACAAAGTCAAAGGTAGAGGGTTGGTGGGATGTGGTTGGTCCGATGGTGAATTGTCTTAGCTGGGAGGTAGATTGTGTTCAGGTCAGGAAACAAGATGTTGCTGATCGTCTGGTAGGCTGGTGGTAAGCTGGTTGTGGGCTGGTGGTAGTTCCCAATAAGTGACCCTAGAATGGTTCAAGGGAGGGGGGGGCGGGTGGAGTTGGGCCGGTTGGTTGAGTAGATCGTAGTAGATGTTGTGTCGGTCTTCAGTGTACACACATACATATATATGTATATATATGCACACACATGGACACACGCCCAAAAATCACAAACCCAGTGTGTCCCTGTTGTTTCTCTGTGTGTGTTTTATCTTCTCATAGTCTTGCAGTGTGTACACACTTTAGAAAAAACTGAACTGAACACACAGATGTTGGGGTACTCACCGCCCAATAGACCACCAGGACAAAAAGAGAAGGTCTGAACAACATCACTGCACGCCGTGGACCAGATTGAGTAAGTATATTCCAGAAGCAGTTAAAAAAGTAAATATTTATTGGATCTAGAAACAATAAACTAAAAAAGGTTGCACACCAACAAAGGTTAGGGTTAGGGTTAGGATAGGGGGTTTTAACCGAAGTGCACCCCGGTGAAGGCCGTTTCCGGTGAATATCTTTTGACAGGAAGGTGCTAGAGAAACGGGAGGCAGACGCACCCCCCCCAAAGGGAGGAGCGGCTTTCCAACGGCGCCAAGTCCGTGCGACCTTCCCCCCCCCGAGATGTGGAGTCGGGCATCACATATGCTGCTGGCCGTAGCGGCTTTGCACAGCAAAATCCTAAGTGTGCTCGGTGCAGGCCGTTTTCGGTGAATATATTTTGACAGGAAGGTGCCAGAGAAACGGTTAGGGTTAGGCACAAGCATTAAAGGAGACTCCGGGTGCACGGGCCATCATCATGCAACTCCCCGAGATCCTCGACACACGCCCACATTAAAGCACAAAGGTTATGAGGTCCCCAATCTAGCGATCGTGAGACATTGGCCCTCATTTATCAAACCAGCGTACGACAGAAAACGTGCGTAAAATGGATCTACGCTCATTTCAACGTTGAGCTTGGCATTTATCAATTTGAACGTGAGCGCAGGCTGCGATGAAATCTCACGTCAGGTCTGAGCTCGTGTACGCAAGTTTTTTTGGCGCAACACACGGGTATTTCACTGATGAATAGTGCAGCACAAGTAGCCCATGTTGCACATCTGTATTAATTACTAAATAAATTGGAATTAGCCCAGCCGTTCAAACAATTACAATCAAGTCAGCCCTAATTAAAAACAGTATTGCTATGAAAATAATTAGAATGTGACAGGTGAAATGTTTATTCAGCTGTCTATATAAACAGGAGCTTTGCCAAATAGGTGGTCGAGTCGCAGCGATGGCAGATCTGGCTCTGTTAGAGGACCTCAACGCACGTCTAAGACGAGAGAGAGTTTTTCGAGACCGCGCCGATTTTTTTATGGAGAGCGATGAATGGCTCTTGAGTCGTTTTCGTCTCCCAAGGCATCTCCTGATGGAGCTATGCAATGATTTGGAGCCACAGTTAAGGCGAGAAACTAGGCGATCAAACGCAATACCTGTGCCAGTGCAGGTGTGCTCTACCTTGGGGTTTTTGGCCACCGGGACCTTTCAGCGGGAGATCGGGGACAGGTCTGGTATTTCCCAGCCAAGTATTAGCCGAACCATGCCAGCAGTTTTGGCAGCTATACTGTCCCTCTCTGAACGTTATATTAAATTCCCATACACTAACGATCAGCAAACGGGAATCAAACGGGATTTTTATGCTATTGCTAGGTTTCCAAATGTGATTGGTGCGGTTGATTGTACCCATGTGCGTATGAACCATCTATTAATGATTACGCGTACATCAACCGCAAAAGCTACCATTCAGTTAATGTTCCGATTATTTGCGATGCCAGAATGTCAATCCTGAACATGGTAGCCCGATGGCCTGGGGGCACGCACGATTCTTTTATTTTCCAAAATAGCAACGTTGGGCATCGTCTACATCAGGGCGCACTACATGGTCAGAGTCATCTCGGTGAGTTACGCTGCAGTCGCACTGCACCGGCCTCCTCCCATTTCTTGCTTGGCCGGCTTCACAGCCGCAACACGTTTTTTGGTGCTGAGCTTCATGTCGGACCATTTTTTCTTCACCTTATTCGGAATTAAATAACTTTAACGGAATGCAAACACTAGCATATATGTGAAATGTTTTAAGCTGGATAACAGAAATTGTACATTTAATTTATTATTTAATTAATTTAATTAACAAACCTCTTCCGTAGCCCGACGAACATTGGAAACACTATTCACTGCAACAGTTATTTCCTTCCATATAGCATTCTTTTGCTGGCCTTTAATGCCAGCTTTTAGGCTACCAAATAAAACCAGACGGTTCGCATCCACCAGTGACCCGAGCGTCTCCATTTGGGTCTCGGAAAAATCCCTCTATTTTACCGTTGGACGTTTCTCCATGTCGTAAAAGTTAGGGGCGAGACTTCTGAAGACGTGCTTTTATATGGGCGTGTTACGTTAATTACGATCGATCTCAGCCGCCGTATTTATCAACACCAAGATCCTTCGTACGCTGGGATTGGTGTGATACGAAGGTTTCGTAAATCTCACGTGGGTCCTATCGTAAGATGAATCATGCGTTCAGATTTGCGCTCATTTCTACGTTCGTTTGATAAATGAGGGCCATTGTGATCTGTTCTTTCTTTTTTCAGAAGCCTTTTTTCCGGGTCGCGTAGCAACCGACAAGAAGGGACTCGCCCCCAGTACCTTGGCATGCCCGATGGGCCTCCTGGTGGGCGTGTCTGGTGACGCTGTCCGCGGGCGGGGCAAAGGTCAGCCGGGCGCGGGTGGAGCCAAGGGGAGTGACGGCGGGGGCAGCGTCCCGACGAGCGGAGGTCTCGGCAAACGCACAGGGGGGTGTCGTAGTCGTACGAAGGGGCGTGGCGAGGGGCTGGAGGAGAGACGAACCTGGCGTGGGTCCAGCGCCGGGGCTTGGCGGAGGTGAGCGCCGTCCTCTGTGGCGCGGCCGGAGGGGGTCTCGAGCCTGCAGGGGGAGGGGGGAGGGGGGGAGGAGGGAGGGGGAGGAGGGGAGGGGAGGGGGGGAGGGAGGGGACCCCCCCCGGGGAGATGGGTCGCGGGGGACCCAGTCGCGTCTATGTGGGTGCATGACTGACGCGTATGTGCGTCTAGCTGTAGGCGCGAGTCTATCGGGTGGTAGACTGACCAGAGAGGGGATGTCCGATGGGTCCCGGGCCTGCGGTGGCGTCGGCCGCGCTGGACCAGGGTCCAGTCGTCGTGGTGGCTCGGAACAGGCATATCCAACGGTTCGTTTTATTTAAAAAAGTAATCGGGAGGTTCTAAGAAATGCGAGTGTGGTCCGGTAAGAATCCGTTTTTATTGACTTCTTACCGTTGGGCAAAGTACGACGTTTCGTCACTATTGTGACTTCATCAGGTACATAAAATAGCAACAACAAACCGTGAATATGTCCGTACAAATACAAAAAAAACGAAAAACGAGCCGTGGTGACAGTGATAGTTGTTGACGAGCACACACACAGAGTTCCACTGCGCAGACAGGCAAGGGGGAGGGAGAGGAACTGGTTCGTGACATGCGCAGAAGTGACCACGGCAACCCGGGAGGCGGGAGGGCCAATCAGGTGCCAGGCTGGATCAACACTTCTGCACGGTGACAATAGGTGATGACAGCCAACAGAGGACGCCAAACAAACCGATAACATGTGGTATGCTGACTGTACGGGGAAGCACACACAAAACACGAATTACGCGAGTCAAACAATGTAAACGATCGTACCGACAGGACATAAACGAATACATTGGACGGGACGGGTGAATAAAAAACGATAAACAACAATAAAAGACAATAAACGTAATTCAATGAGGGGATAAAGGGGCAAATTAACCAATAGAAGGTATGGAATAAAGTACGAGCGTCCCAATGAAAGTGCGTCACGCTTCATCATTCCAAGATGGATACCCGGAAGCGGGGGGACCAATCAGACGCCAGGCCAGGTAAACAAGCCTGAACGGCTGCAAACATTCACAGTGGTCAGCAGAGGACGCCAAATAAACCAATGCTAAGCAGCATTCGGGATGCATGGAGAAGACACACACAGAGTGAATTGAATAGATTAAATAATGTAAACGATTAAAACGGGGCAGATGAATAAAAATAATAACACAATAATAATAACACAATACAATGAGGAGATATATGAAAAATAATAAACGGATAAATGAATAGATAAATGAATAGAAACTAATGGAAACAACCGAGAGGCAGACGCACACACACACACGCACGAGTGGTGCGGGGTCAAGCCAAACGGGGGGGACCTGAGAACGGTGGTGAGGGGGACCAGAAGGGGAACATGGTAAGGGTCAGGGTCACAACGGGGTCAGGGGTCAGAGCCCGGGGAGGAGGACGGTCAGGGTTAGGGCCAGGGAGGGGGACGGTCAGGGTTAGGGCCAGGGAGGGGGACGGTCAGGGTTAGGGCCAGGGAGGGGGACGGTCAGGGTTAGGGCCAGGGAGGGGGACGGTCAGGGTTAGGGCCAGGGAGGGGGACGGTCAGGGTTAGGGCCAGGGAGGGGGACGGTCAGGGTTAGGGCCAGATGAGTGAGGGGTCAGGGTTAGGGCCAGATGAGTGAGTGGTTAAGGTAAGGGCCAGGAGAGGGAGGGGTTAAGGTAAGGGCCAGGAGAGGGAGGGGTTAAGGTAAGGGCCAGGAGAGGGAGGGGTTAAGGTAAGGGCCAGGAGAGGGAGGGGTTAGGGTGGACGGTGAAAGGGCGAGGGGGCGAGGGGCCGTACGCAAGGGCCGAGGCGAGGGGCATGTCTCAGAAGGAGAGAGAGGGATGGGGGGCACACGAAAACAACAAACACCTACGGCTCGGGGAGGGACACACGGGACCACACGGGAGAAAACAAAAAACAACCACAATATACAAGAACCTTAAAATGTATAAAGGGTGAACAGGTGATGGGCAACAACAATAACACACACAACAACACAAATCATGAGCCCTATAGGGCAACGATACGGCTGAGGGCGGTGTAGTGTTTGTTGAGGACGGTCTGGCCGGACTCGCGTGCCCAGGTGTTGGTGGGGAGGGAAGAAGATCAGGAGAGTCGATAGGAGGCACTGGCGGGTTAGGGTTAGGGTTGGGGTTAGGTTCAAGATTAAATGGCATCATCACACAACTCACCTGGATCCCCAACCCAACCCCACACTGGTGATGACGTCCTGGGGGCATGCTACGGAGAGTTCTCGTTGATGAGCCCCTCAGCAGTGGAGCAGCCGAACGAGGCTTCCTGGTAAGTGATGCAAGCCTCCTGGCGGTGCTGGCACGTCTGGAGAACATGCACGTGTGCGTGATCGGCGTGACGACGTCCGCGGGCGGGTCAAAGGTCATCCGG
>NC_079424.1:25891862-25908059 GCF_026213295.1 Gadus chalcogrammus
ATATATAAAGATTCTTATTTTACTTGATTAAGGAGGATGATGGTGGACATTTGGGTCAAAGGTCGGGTGGGTAGATGTTTTGGTTTGGTGCCACCTTAATATTCGTACACTTTAAAAAGGGGATTAGGATCTGCATTATGAATATTATCTGAGCTCATAGACACATTGACATTGTACACATTCAGCATTGATTATGCCATAACGATGTTATCCTTTCAAAGTCCAGTCAGAGAAACTGCAGTGTAAATATTCCAACAAATGTGTGTGCTTCTTTGTGTGTGCGTGCATGCATGTACGTTAGAGCATGTGTTTATGATTGTGTGTGTGTAAGACATTTAAAGAGAGTGCCTTTTAGTTTCCGGCTCCGTTTAAAGGCCGCTTTAACATCCCATAAGGGGGGGGGGGATGTATGAAATCAGCTTCTACACACACAGCATGTGTGTGTGTGTGTGTGTGTGTGTGTGTGTGTGTGTGTGTGTGTGTGTGTGTGTGTGTGTGTGTGTGTGTGTGTGCGTCAAGAGTACGCTTTAGTGTGTGTGTGTGTGTCTGTGTGTGTGTGTGTGTGTGTGTGTATGTGTGTGTGTGTGTGTGTGTGTGTGTGTGTGTGTGTCAAGAGTACGGTTTGTGTGTGTGTGTGTGTGTGTGTGTGTGTGTCAAGAGTAGGCTTTAGTGAGTTTGTGCGTGTGTGTGTGTGTGTGTGTGTGTGTGTGTGTGTGTGTGTGTGTGTGTCAAGAGTACGCTTTAGTGAGTGTGTGTGTGTGTGTGTGTGTGTGTGTGTGTGTGTGTGTCTTAAGAGTACGCTTTAGTGTGTGTGTGTGTGTGTGTGTGTGTGCGTGTAAGTGCATGTGTGTGTGTGTGTGTGTGTGTCAAGACTAGGCTTTAGAGTGAGTGAGTGAGTGAGTGAGTGAGTGAGTGAGTGAGTGAGTGAGTGAGTGAGTGAGTGAGTGATTGTGTGTCTGTGTTTGTGTGTGCATCTGTGTCTGTTCAAGCATTTGTGTGTGTGTGTTTGTGTGTGCAAACATGTTGTAGTGTGTGTGTGTGTGCTCAGACCTGAGCTGCCGCCCGGGACCCTCTTCAGGTGGTGGGGGTTCCGGGGGATGCTGTCCAGGTGGTGGTGGGACTCGGACCACATGCAGAGCTCGCTGGTGTTGGGGCCGGCCGCCGCCACCCCCCCGCGCCGGGACCCCAGCCCCGTGGTCTGGTGGGGGGGGACCAACCAAGGATCTGTTAGGGGCTGATCGTGGTCCCACGTCGACGCAGCCCAAGAGGGTCTACGGACCCCTCACATCCTCGCGGACCCTCCTTGCGTCCACAGCAAGGGCCTGACGCGCGCCTCCCCGATACGTTAACCCTCCGTCGAGGCGACGCAGCAGCGAGGGCTGTGATTGGTCCGCTCACTAAAAGCCGCCGCAGAACCGAAGCAGGTTCACGACTGCCTGGAAGCGTCTGCGGGTTCATCGTTGCGTCGATGTGGAACCATAATCAGCCCTTTAGCCGGTGGCTAATAAGCAATAGCATTGACCCCTCTCATGTAGGGGGCGGACGCAGAGACACTCAAAGCCCCGTACCCTGCAGGGCGAAGCACTCCTGGACGGAGAGGGGCGCCCCCAGGAGGGGGGGGGGGGGGGGGGGGGTCGGCCAGGACCTCCTCCCCTCCGGTTTCCTCCTCCATCATGTGACCACAGCCACAGCCCGACGAATTACAGTTTGCAATTCGTAAACACAGAGAAAGAGAGAGATTTGATTTAGATTTTTCAAAAACACCTTTTTTTACAATCAACCAAGAGTACAATACATCAGGAAATGTGCTATTTGTTCAGTCTTTAAAAAATGTTGGTTTATCCAACAAAATCCTGTGCAAAGTGCAACTCATCATTTTCAACAAAGCAAATAATATTATTGTAACACCGGCGCTGTTTAAAAGCATCTACATCCCCAAACGCCTTATAAAACGTATACTCCAGCCAGACTCTGGCTCTGAGATGAGATAAACAACGGTCTTGGGGAACAAACAGCCGTTACCGTTATCAAAGACATCCGACGACTCGTTGGAACAGCCAGAGCTAAAGTCCCTCAGGCCCGTTTCGTCATTCCTCTCCTCTCTGTTTCAGTCGAGCTATTCGTTCACCAGCTCCACTGCACTGAGGCCTTCAGCAGCTTTGTGAGAGACGGCATAGAGGAGGTGGACCCCCGATGCGGTCACCTTAAACAACGGTCTCTCCTTCAATTCCAGACGACCCAGGACAGCGTCCATTGGGCTCCGGGGACGGGGGTTAAGGCTTATTCATTGGAGGCTTCTTTTATGTTAAAGGATGGTATGGATGTGTGAATGGTTTACTATGTCTTATTTATCTTTATTTATATTCCTATTTATTAATTAATTTCAACTTATCTGCCAGCACTTATCTTTACCCTGTGTGTTTTTAATACTTCTTGCATGATTTTACCATGTTTTATGCTTTTACCATGTTTTTTATATATATATATGTATATGTGTGTGTGCAATTTTGGGGTTCCTTTATTTTTCACCCATGACTTCTACTGAGATTGCAGTGTGCTCCTTTTTATTCCTATATTTTGTATAAATGCTCATGATTCACTATTAATGAGAGGATGTGTATGGATGGGTCTGGATGCGTGTGCGTGTGTGTGTGTGTGTGTGTGTGTGTGTGTGTGTGTGTGTGTGTGTGTGTGTGTGTGTGTGTGTGTGTGTGTGTGTGTGTGTGTGTGTGTGTTGTCTCTTGTTTTGCCCTCTACCCCCAGCACCTTGCCAGGGTTGACAGATGGTATAAACTCCTCTCCATCAAACCACGCAGACGAGAAGTTGCAGTTCACTCTTTATGGTGAGGTGAAGTAGGGTAAATCTGAGGAATGGAAGTACAGCATTTCTAGGGTGACCAGATTTGAGTTTGTGAAAAAGAGGACACTTCGTCGCGGGGGGGGGGGGGGGGGGGGGGGCGAAAACATGGTAAAACATGGGGGGGGGGGGGGGCCTACGTACTTCAGTGGGGGTTTCATTCTGTCTATACACGGCACCTTCTCAACGAGCACATGAGATCGGTCGCCCAATGACAGACTCTCTCTACAGTCAGCTCGCGCAAGAAGGTGGACGTAAGGGAGATACCATTTCCAGAACTTGGAAGGCCGTAATAACCATAGACATATACAATGGTAATAACTAGTAGGTTATGTGAAAGACCCAGAAACACAAATATGCGACGAGGCAAAAAAAATAAATAATAATAACAATAATATATATATTTTTTTTTTTTTTGCGACGAGGCAAAATACCGGACGTTTTTGGAATCCCTGCCGGACGGCATTTTTTAGGTCTCGAAAAGAGGACATGTCCTGGAAAAAGAGGACGTCTGGTCACCCTAAGCATTTCAGTATGAGAATGACAGAATGCTGTAAAATTAGCTTAGCTACTAAGTTAGCTTGCTAACGTAAGAATATCCATCCATCTAATTTGTTTACAAAGTTCCTTAATCTATATACATCAAACCCCCTTAACATATCAATACAGATAACGCACCAACGATGCTTACAAAGGCCAACTTGAAACCAGAGGAGAACGCAATTATGAAGACGAGTGTGAGTACCATGCTTTCCGATCAAGTTGAATGTAGCGTAGTGGAGTGCAAGGCATGCATATCAGAACGTATTCCAGAAAAATACCAAAGTTCGCCAGTAGATGGCATCACAGGACCATCAATAGACTGAATTACACTGAAGACTGAATTACACAGGAGAAAACATACATGTAACAGAACACATTGTGGTTATATATATATATATATATATATATATATATATATATATATATATATATTTTATATATATATACTCCTATGCGTGTGTGTGCGGGCGGGGTCCTCAGATCCCCCCTTTTATTTACTCTGATGTACTTTTCATCCTTTCCAATAGAAGTGTGTTTCTATGGGCCTGTTGGCTGTGTCACCGTCAGCAGTTACCAGGGACCGTCCTGCCGTCGCCTCTACCCACCACGGGACCACCACCCTCTCCGGCTACCCACCACGGGACCACCACCGTCACCGTCAGCTGGAGGCCTACCTACACCAATCGCACCAACACCACACAGCCACACTACCACGCACACAACAGACACACGCTACCTCCCACACCTACATCCCGTTATAGACCCCCCAGCCTTCAGTATAGACCCCCACACACCCACCATCACCACAATAGACCCACACACATATCAAACCACAGAACACACCAGACCCACACCAACACACCCACACAACAACCACTCAGACCACAAGACCACCTCCACCATCCACCCGTCCACTCCTCCCACCACCACCAACACACACCCGGTACATTGCACCAGATGGCCCAACCCGTGGAAAAGACAAAGTATATTTTAAAATACTCCAGGCCCTGCACCACAGGGACACAGCGGACAGAGCGGTGTCCTCCCGGGAACTCCCCAGGGGGATGTTACGACAGGTCCACAAATGATCACACTTCATCAAACCCATCACCCACAGACACCACATCACAAAGAAATAATGACAACACCAACACCTGGATGCACAATGACACGTGATCCTAAAAGAACACTACACACACACAATAGACCAACTCACACAAACACCCCAGCCCACCAACACACTCTCACTTAAGACCGCTACCAACTGGGCACACAAGAGATTGGGCCACAGACTATACCCACCACCTTACATCAACTAGAACACACACTACTCCATACACCGTCCGCCCCTCACTCACCACTCATCACCAACCCACCCCTCAACCTACTCCCCCCTCCCCCATACCGACCAGTCCCCATACCACCCCACCTCCAGCCTGGACCTTCCCCTCACCGACACCTCCACAGCCCACACTCAGCACACAGATCCCCCCCCCTCCCCCCTCCCTCTGCCTCCCCACCAGCACCCACACACACCCTAGATCACTCTATTCAGGCCCACGTCAGTCAGAAATCCTCTCACCAGATGAACCTCCGTCTCAGAGGACCGAGCAACAACCAACACACCACCATACACCACCCTCTCTCCAGAGTTCCCCCTCACTCCATCCAGACACTTGCATCCAACCACTCCCACTCCCAACCTACGCCACTCAACAGCTACATAGTCACTGATCTCAGTCCCCTACTAGAAACTCCCACGACCCTTCACCACTCAACCTGACAACATACACTGGACACCAAACACAGCACAACACATCCTGGGACTGTAAGCTCCCCGGGGTCCGGGCCCGGACCCTGACTACATCATGCAATCCCAATCTGAAGCCCCCTCTAATAACACCAAGTCTCCTCCGCTGTCCGTCCAGTCCACGAGCACACCCTTCACAGCGCACTGTGCAGCTTAGACTCCACCACGTCCTTAATTCGGCCTCGTTAAGTCCCCTCACCATCACTCCCGAGCGCCGACGGCCGAGTGGAACCACCGACCCGAAGCCTCGACCGAACAAGACGATGTTCAAAAGGACCAGACACGATCCACGGGGCATAAAGTTAGGGATTGGACTATTTGATCCATCCAGCCCGTAGTGATCATCGGTGACTCAACCCTGAGTCGGTTCCTTCCCCACACTCACACAGACGTCCACATGGAGAGTTATCCCGGTGCCATATAGCAACACGTCACACAGGTCTGAGATAACATCCAAGATCCACACCAAGATTCTGGTGCTCTCTCTGGGCCTCAACCACAGGGACAGCCTGTTGGAGCCGGCCGCCAGGACCCCCACAACAACCTCACCGGCCCCCGCGGGGCCCTGCTCCCTCTGGGTTCCCCTGGGGCCCTCACCGGCCCTGGAGGTGAGGGCCCCACTCTCTCAGGCCTCTCTCTCTCTCTCTCTCTCTCTCTCCTCTTCTCTCTCTTCTCTCTCTCCTCTATCTCTGTCTCTGTCTCTGTCTCTGCTCTCTCTCCCCCCTCTCTCTCTCTCTCTCTCTCTCTCTCTCTCTCTCCCCCTCTCTCTCTCTCTCTCTCTCTCTCTCTCTCTCTCTCTCTCTCTCTCTCTCTCTCTCTCTCTCTCTCTCTCTCTCTCTCTCTCTCGCTCCCCCCGCTGAGAAGAGGGAGACCCCCCAACCCATCTACGAGGCTACACACACATACACACACACACACACACACACACGTACTTACATAAACAGACACACACACAATAACACGCACGTACACACACACACACAGTCTTAGCGTGTCAAGATGTAACCCCCGTCATGGCCCCCCCAGCGTCTAACATAGCGCTGTTTGACTCAACATGGCCGCTCTGACGGCTGCAGACTCAAACGCTTCACTCTGTTTCTACTGGTTTAAGCCTGCGCCCCTGGAAGACGGTTAACTATTGAACACGTTAGCATCGTTCATTTTGTTATTTAACACCCACACAACACACACACACGCACACACCCAAACGCACACACACGCCACAGTTCTGGGAAGTCTAATTCAGTCACTGTGGTGAAACGATGAATTAGGTTGTACAAACCTACCTTGAAGGAACTTTCATTATGTGTCCATTCAGTGGGTTGGGTTGGTGTTGGGTCTCTTTCTCTTTTCGCCTGGTTGTTGTGGTGTGTTGAGCACCAAAGGCTCTTCAACCATTCAACACCTCCGCCACACACACACACACACACACACACACACACAACACACACACACACACACACACACACAAACACACACACACACACACACACACACACACACACACACACACACACACACCTGTAGGGTGACCAGATTTGAGTTTGTGAAAAAGAGGACACTTCGTCGCGGGGGGGGGGGGGCGAAAACATGGGTATTTTTTCTTTAGTTCGTCCGTGAATTACATTTACGTTTAGGCATTGCAGACAGTGGCGATCCCAGGTCCAATTGCGCCCCGGGCAAGATTGTTGACGGGGGGGGGGGGGATGGTTTGTATCGTGAGCCTACGTACTTCAGTGGGGGTTTCATTCCGTCTATACACGGCACCTTCTCAACGAGCACATGAGATCGGTCGCCCAATGACAGACTCTCTCTACAGTCAGCTCGCGCAAGAGGTGGAACGTAAGGGAGATACCATTTCCAGAACTTGGAAGGCCGTAATAACCATGGACATATACAATGGTAATAACTAGTGGGTTATGTGAAAGACCCAGAAACACAAATATGCGACGAGGCAAAAAAAAAAAAAAAGATAATAATAACTAATATATATATTTTTTTTTTTGCGACGAGGCAAAATACCGGACGTTTTTGAATCCCTGCCGGACGCATTTTTTAGGTCTCGAAAAGAGGACATGTCCGGGAAAAAGAGGACGTCTGGTCACCCTACACACCTGTGTCTCCTTCACCCTAATCCTGTTGGCCAGAAGGTGAACTGCACCGAGGTGGATTCACTCTTGGTTAAAGGTTGTATTAGCGATTCTGGTTGCCCTGACTTCCGTTGCGAGATTCCAAAAAAACAGAGCCAGCTAGCCCCTCCCTCCTATGTTTTGAAAATGATCATGGACGTGCATTTTCATGAACGTGCATGAAAATGCAACAGGAATTTGTAGCTACCACTTCGTGTGCACAAGCGCGAAACACCACAACACCCACCCCTTGTCTGTGACTGGTTGGAACACTGTATATTTTGATTTTGAGGTGTTGGTAGTCCCATTTGTTTCTGTGTGCGATCTCGTAGCCTAGGCTGCCTAGAGAGACGCGTTTTTTTGACAGCCTGCTTATGGGACGGGCAGCTAGCGGATCGTGAGGAAGAAGCAGATTAATGTGATACTTTATGTTTCAATCAGAATCGCTGATACAACCTTTAATATGAATACAATTAGGGCTATCAAATTAACGCATTAATTCCGATTAATTAATCACAGAAAAAAAAATAAAAAAACATTAATCGCACTTCTATAGTGCCCTTTGACCCGGTGCGTCATTTGCGTTGAAACAAAATGGAGGCAGACGAGAAGACGCTGCTCGGCCCCGTGCACGGAAAGTTCAAGTTTAAACTCCCAAACGGAACTGTAGATAGCAACACTGTTATCTGCAATCTCTGTAGTAAGGAATTTTCCTATCACCGGAGTTCATCAACCCTTAAATATCAACTCAACGCAAAACGTTTGGTAGCAAGCTCGCAGGTACGAGCTGCCACAGCCCCTGAAGCTGGCGCTAGCAGCAGCCTCGTCAAGACACACTCGACTGAGATGCATTGAATCTTGAGTGAGATGGAAATGCTATTAATTTGATCTTAATATGTTAATGAAAGGCATGTTTTAAATAAAAGAGACATTATCTTTAAAGTCTATTATGTGAATTTCATTGAATCACGAGGGAGACCGGGGGAGGGAGGGAGACGGGGGAGGAGGGGGAGACGGGGAGAGAGAGACAGAGAGAGAGAGAGAGAGAGAGAGAAAGAGAGACAGAGAGAGATTGTCCGGCCGTCTGTCTGTGCATATAATACAACGTGGGCCTAAATGGAGTGAGTAATACAATAACATTTAATGTTTTATTTATAATTTCTGATTAATATATTATTATTCTTAAGGCACTTATGGAAGCATTATTCGCTAATAAAACAAAAATCATCGGCTGAACACACGAGAACATTCAGTTGGATCCACTGAGTGGTTTATTACAATTATGCTTCATTAACAAATAAGACGGAAAAATAGTCCCTTACATGTGCACAATAAACACGGGGACTAAAACAATAGAAGCAGCAGACTTTACAAATCATCAACAGGTGAGCACGTATCTTTAATGACTGAACATGTTCTGCGGCCGCTTGCTTCCCAACAAAACACAAAAAATCAAGATTCAGTTTAAAGTAATTTACAACATGCAACATTATCCCAAAGAGACACTGAGGCACCCCCCCCCCCCCCAAAACAAAGCCCAGGGAGGAGGTCCGGGAATAATATCGGAAAAACATTTGTTGTTCTATTAATAATTTCTGATTAATATAGACAGAGAGATTGTCCGGCCGTCTGTCTGTGGTTTCTTTCTACAACTGACAAAGAGACACTGAGGCACCCCCCCAAAACGAAACCCAGGGAGGAGGTCCCAGAATAAAATCGGAATAACATTTAATGTATTATTTATAATTTCTGATTAATATATTATTATTCTTAAGGCACTTATGGAAGCATTATTCACTAATAAAACAAGAAATCATCGACTGAACACACGAGAACATTCAGTTGGATCCACTGAGTTGTTTATTACAATTATGCTTCATTAACAAATAAGACAGAAAAATAGTCCCTTACATGTGCACAATAAACACGAGGACTAAAACAATAGAAGCAGCAGACTTTACAAATCATCAACAGGTGAGCACGTATCTTTAATAACTGAACATGTTCTGCGGCCGTTTGGTTCCGAAAAATCAAAATTCAGTCTTAAGTAATCCACAACATGCAACACTATGCCATAAACCTCTTGGTTATTATGAATAAAATAAAAATCTGCTTTAAATCAGGTTGTAAATCAGGATTATGATAAAAATGATATCAGAGCCCTTAAGACCAAAATTGGTGCCGTCTGAAATTATACAAACATTGACCATCAATAGGTATTTTATGTACAATTCAAGAGAGATCTTAAGCCTTTTCATGGTTTATCATGCTATACTTCAAAGAAGAGAGAGAGAGAGAGAGAGAGAGAGAGAGAGAGAGAGAGAGAGAGAGAGAGAGAGAGAGAGAGAGAGATGAGAGAGAGAGAGAGAGAGAGAGAGAGGGGGAGAGAGCGAGACACAGAGAGAGAGAATGAAGAGGAGGAGAGAGAGAGAGAGAGAGAGAGAGAGAGAGAGAGAGAGAGAGAGAGGGGGGGAGAGAGCGAGAGAGAGAGAGAGAGAGAGAGAGAGAGAGAGAGAGAGGGAGGAGGGGGAGGAGAGGAGAAGAGAGGAGAGAGAGAGAGAGAGAGAGAGAGAGAGAGAGGGAGAGAGAGAGATAGGGAGGCAGAGAGGAGAGAGACAAGAGAGAGAGAGAGAGAGAGACACAGAGAGAGAGAGAGAGAGAGAGAGAGAGAGAGAGGAGAGAGAGAGAGAGAGAGAGAGAGAGAGAGAGAGAGAGAGAGACAGAGAGAGAGAGAGAGAGAGAGAGACAGAGAGAGAGAGAGAGAGAGAGAGAGAGAGAGAGAGAGGGGGGAGAGAGAGAGAGAGAGAGAGAGAGAGAGAGAGAGAGAGAGAGAGAGAGAGAGAGAGAGAGGGACACAGAGAGGGAGCGGCCCCGCCGACCCCCCTCAGCACACCTGTGTGTGTGTGTGTGTGTGTGTGTGTGTGTGTGTGTGTGTGTGTGTGTGTGTGTGTGTGTGTGTGTGTGTGTGTGTGTGTGTGTGTGTGTGTGTGTGTGTGTGTGTGTGTGTGTGTGTGTGTGTGTGTGTATTTACGCGCAGGGGCCACGTAAATACCGCTGATGACAGAGCCCAGAGGAGGAGGTCCTTTTTTTCTACAACCGACACAGAGAGGCTGACCCCCCCCCCTCCCAGTCTACCCCCACCCCCGGGAGGAGGTGTGTGTGCAGGGGCCATGCTCAGTCAGGAGGTCCCTTTTGTTTCTACAACCGACACAGAGAGGCTGAGGACCCCCATACCCAGACCCCCGGGAGGAGGTCCTCCTGGGTGAAGGAGGACCAGAAGGTGTGGAGGTGTGTCAGTGTGTCTGAGGACCCTCCTCCACCTGGGGACACTCTGTAGAAGGACAGAGAGCCAGCAGGCCGGTCCAGATACACTCCTACTCTGGTGGAGCCAGCGGGGCGGAGAGGGATGCGTGATCCTCCACCGTTGTACCGGGCAGAGTAACCACCATCAAAACAATAAAGAACCCAGGACTTGTTGTTCCCTCCAAGCCGCTGTCACCCCTCCTCTCCTTGTGATTCCTCTGTATGTCACTCCTATAACAACTCCTTCCCACTCTACCTCCCAGTAACAGCGGCCAGTCAGAGCCTCTCTACCCAACACCTGGGCCAGGAGTCAAATCTGTCTGGGGTGATCCGGATACGACTGGTCCTCTCCAACCCCGTCACCTTCCTGTTGTCCTCAGACAGAGAGAGGTCTTGGGCCGTGTTGGGGTCCAGTGTGAGGTCACAGGCATCTGAGGGAGAACCAGACATGATGAGCTGCTGAACCGCTCTTCATCCTCATCATCATCATCATCACTAGCACTGTTCTCCTGCGCTCTGTGTACATATACATAGATATGAACACATACATACATGTACATATGTCAGGGGTTAATCTAAACCGGGAAATGTTTTAATGTTTCAACCCAGCGCCTCCTTGTCGAAAATTTTAAATTACTTAAAATCTCCCGGAATGGAGAGCGAGCGAGCAAGACCGCGCACAGGAGACAGACGTGCTCCTAACCCCGTTCGCATCTGTGTAGACGAGCGCGCAGCACAACAGAGAGGGATCTAGAAACTGTGCATGAGGCAGTGTGCACGTGAGCCTCAGGCGCCTCCTGATTGGCCTGGATCGGTAAGTCAACCAATCAGTTTACAGTGTAGGCGGGCTTTTATCTCTTCTCCCGAACCAAATTTATCAGTTCAGTGAATCTGAGAGTGTCTGAGAAGAAATTTAAATAATAAAGATAAAGTGTTCTTCCAGCAGGTTCCCGAAGTACGTTTTTTTTTCTATATACATTACTGTATGTAATGTTCTGCATCTATGGTAACTTAGCCATTTTGAGTAATTTGGCCTTACTATACGAGTCAACATACTGGTCCTTCACAAGCCTCAGAATGATCCATTTCTACCTCAAATTTTCAAAAGCTCCGCACCGCCCTGCTGATAACCCTGCTGATAACGCCCTGTCCTGTGGACACCTTCCCACAGGTCGCTTTGCTCCCTCGCCATTGATGTTTTCCCCCTTGTGAATTTTTTCTAGAAAAAACCCTGATATGTACACATACATAGATACACACACCTCAGCAATAACGTTATGAAAACATCGACAACAATATTATGAAAACATCAACAACAATGTTATGAAAACATCAACAACAGTGTTATGAATACACTCATTCATCACTAGTACTGTTCTCCTGAACATGACATGTGTGGGGGGGGGGGGGGTCATGTGATGATAGTTACACTATTGCTACATCAACAACAAACATCTCTCCTTGGATCCAGGACTTACCAAAGACAAGCAGCTCAGCGCTGTGATTGGCCGTGCCAGCGCTGTTGCTCGCCATGCAGCAGACCGTGTTCACGCCGTACCTCCCACCTTGACGAAGAGGAAGCCCCTCTCCACCCAGGCCTCTGATTGGTCGTCTCTGCCGTCCCTCTCCAGGGGCCTGCCGTTGTGGAGCCACTCTACTGTGGGCTCCGGCGTGCCGCCGGCGTGGCAGGTGTAGCGGGCCGTTTGGCCCACGGGCAACACGTGGGTAGAGGAGTGGAACTCTGTGATGCTGGGGGCCTCCTCCTCCTCCTCCGTGAGCATCACTGAACCTGAAGAAACCAGGAGGAGAGGAGTGAACGTCTACAACACGGATCTAGAGATGCAGCGTCAGACACTGCCTTCACTCTCTCCTAACACCTGTCCACTAGAGGGCGACCAGGGGATTCACACCCAGTATTCTGGCCTGCCTTTTCATACATGATTGAGTATCACAGCAGTGTCTACAAAGATTACCCAGGGAGGGGAAGTCACTCACAAAGAGATTAACGGGTCAGGGGCGGAGCTTGAAGAGAAGAACCAAACCGTTCAGCAGCTCCAATAGAAACTAGTGCAGGTGAACCCAGAAAGGGTTGAACCTTGTGATCTGACCTCACTAGACCACAATAGAAACCTGACCTCAGTAGACCACAATATAAACCTGACCTTTGTAGACCTAAACACATCCAACAACCTTTCAACTCTTAAAGAGTGTATTTACTGTATCTACGGCACAGAGAACAGAAAGGAGGAACCGTTCTCCACTCATGAACACAAACAAAGTCTACGGACCCTCTTTGTTCCGCTCAGCCTCCAGATGATCCAGGTCTAGGACCTTCTCACAGATCCAGTGGTGCAGTCTGTTACACGGTTCTTCAGACCAGCCGTCCTCCCCTGCTACGACGCAGTCTCTTGCTCCGCCGTCATCGCGTGGTTTAACGTGTCTCCAACTGAGAACCACGAGGAGGAGACAGTGGAGGTCAGTCTGTCACTTTCAGAGAAGAGATGCTGCTGAACAGAGTCTTCAGCCTTACCTTGAGGTCATGGGGGTACCATCCACCCACTTGTGGGTCCCCTCTTTCTCTCGATCACTCAGTCCAATCCAGGAAGAACCCACCAATCTGCTGACCAACCTGGAAACCTGGTTCTAATAGTAAAAGCATATGTTATCATGACCACAAAGTACACACACACACACACACACACACACACACACACACACACACACACACACACACACACACACACACACACACACACACACACACACACACACACACACACACCAGTTCTTCTCTGCTGTTGATGACCACCAGGTCTGCCTTTCTCTTCTGACAGTCTTCTCTACTGGCCCTCCAGCCCTTCTTAGTAGTAGAAACACGGTAGAGACTCTTGTCGTGAAGCATCCAGCCCTGAAGCGTCAATTCATCTGTTGAATGTAAAAGAACATCCTGAACAAACAGAGAACTGCTTATCTTACGGTCTTGGTTACGGACACACAACCCTGAGACCTGACCTTAACAGACCACATAGAAGCATGACCTTAATAGACGAAATAGAAACCTGACCTAAGTAGACCACAATATGAATCACAGAAGCAGCAGGTGTTTTTGAAATGAATGTTAATGACGCGATTGATTTAATAACTTGGATAAAACCCTCACCGAGTTCATCCAGTAAGTGCTCTCTCCCCTCTATCCAGGGTGACGGTGAGTCTAGGACAGGACAGAGGAATACAGAAGATATGAGCTCTAAAACAGAACGACATTGTCACTAAGCATCACAGGACCCACAGCCAAGCAAACACAAAGTCCATAATTATTAATACTAATAATTAATATTATTAGTATTAATAATATTAATACTAATTAAAATAGCAATAACTACAGTTATCAATATCATTATCGTTGCTATTGTTACAATTATTCATATTAGTTGGCCCAACACAAATTCTAACAAATACAATAATGATCATTATCATTGCTATTATTACAGGTTGAGCGCGCGCATTGCACACTCAGCCTCTAGTTGTAATTAAACCCATAGCTATAATGTGGAAACCCCAGTCGATAATGTAACACATTTATGAGCACATAATATAATTACATTTTACCTATAATGTTACAACGTATAACATTTAGGTTCAGCTATAACGTAATGAAGCAAGCATAATAATTTCCTCTCTACGTTATGAAGCAAGCATCTTTTGCCCGCCAACGGAGCTTCATGCCAATTCATTGTGAACCACGGCCGAGATAACCACCGTAGCATGTCTTTACCTGTTGTGGAAGAGGGAGGGACGGCGGAGAACCAGACGCAGTCGGTCCATAATATCGTAATGACCATGGAAGAGGCAGTGAATGAAGTATTGATTAGACAGCGATTTATTAGATACCACCGCTAATAAACCGTTGGAACACACAGGACCGGTAACCCTAGCAACGCCGGTAAACAAACCCCTCGAAGCCCAATCCCGACGCGCTACGGCCGTCCGGAGGCTCACACAGCTTCTGGCCGTAATATTATACATTACATTTATATCATATTATATACTATTATAGATAGAGCTCCGGGAGTGCAAACGGCAACAATCCCTTCTCCTCCATGCTGCGGTTCACCCGGTCGGCACTGCAGGGAACGGTTGGCCGGTTGAAAGCTGATTGGCTGTTACGTTACGTCACTCAGTGGCCACGCTGTTGAACGCTGATTGGCTGTTACGTTACGTCCCTCAGTGGCCACGCTGTTGAAAGCTGATTGGCTGTTACGTTATGTCACTCAGTAGCCGTTGAATGCTGATTGGCTGTCATCACACGAATGTCGCGGTGAAGTTCAAATATTTCAATATCATCCCCATAGATATATATAGAACACTAGATACGCCACGCCCCTCTCAGCCGCGGCACACGGAGCCGCCATCTTGTGTGGGTCTTGAGTAGGTATTCTCAGACTGTCAGACAGCCATAGATGTTCACAGCTCATTTCTCAAAAAAAAACAATGCCAGTTCATTGTGCTGCTTTCAAGTGTGTACACCGTCGTTCAGTACAAACCAGATCAGAGGGAATCACTTTATAATTATATATAGTTATATATGACTATATATATAGTTACATATATACATATATGTGTGTATATATATATGTGTATATACACACACATATACATATATATATATATACACACTTTTTAACATATAAATGTCATGTGTTAAAAAGTGTGTTTCTTGTATAACATAGAGGAAAAAAAAAAATCTTAAAATCAAACATGGAATATCAACTATGATGTTTTTAGTGTCATCCACTGAGCCATCACCGCTCAAATTTGCTACATCTTTGTATGAATTTTCCATATGGTGTAATGCACTAGACAGCGGGTTGACCCATTCAAGATGGCCGCCGCGGTGGCCGTCAGCCGACCGGAGCTCAACATTGCCGTGACGTATCTAGTGTTCTATATATACTATGATCATCCCACTGCAGACACAAATGGGCGTTCTCGTGTGGTGGGGGTTCCCCTTCACGCAGACTGGAACGCCCCCTTCTTATTCTTCGTCGCCTTTCTCGCTGAACTGTATTCAAATGTCAAAGTGTTCTACTCCGAAACCATGTAAATAGTGTTCTAAATAAACTTCCAAAGTTTTTCAAATCTTATTTGGAAAATAACTTCACATGGTGTGTCTTTTCACAATTTATTCGTTACCAGCATTCGTAGTGTTGATCAGCAGTGAAATAGTCTGCCGCTGGGGTTGACAAGTTACCGGACTAATACCCATGCAAGTGAACGGAGCGTTCCACGGCATTGAGAAGACCCGTGTAATAAAGGCCTATAATATTTCTGTTTATGGCATAGATTTCTCCTCAGATTAGCCCAATAAAGCAATGAGACAAAAAGAACACAAACGCTTGATCAAAGGCCCGGCCTTTGATCGAGTCTCTACGTTGAATTTGTATGGAGTCATGTCGCCCCTTCGCGTTTGGTGTGGACGCACCTTCACCTGTGCGACAGGCCTGCTATTCTATAGCAGTAAGATGTTTAAAAAAATAACGTCTAACCTGGGCGAG
>NC_079424.1:25910659-25961402 GCF_026213295.1 Gadus chalcogrammus
TTGTCTCTCCTTGATCATCTGCTGAACTTCAGCCTCTATCTTCCCCGGCTGGGCCGTCTTCACTTCATATTCCTCCTTTAGAGGTACAACAGGATGTGACTTGTGGTCTGTCACTGTGCAGAACTGACACACATACACCTGGTCAGTCTGGCAGAAGAGCTCCAGAAGTTGATTGTGTTTCTTACACATCCTGTCTTCCAGACGGTCTAAAGGCTCGACCAGCCGATGTTTCTTCAGGCCTGCGACTCTCTGATGTGGCTCCAGGTGGGTTTGGCAGTAAGAGATAAGACACACCAGGCAGGACTTCACTGCCTTCAGCTGGGTCCCAGTATAGACGTCACAAGGAACTTCTCCGGGTTCAACGCAAGGCTGCTCTTTGACTCGTACAGAACTTCTAAACTGATCAACCATCCCTGATATGAGGGTATTAACCCGTAAAACAGGTCTTGTGTGGAACAGCTCGTTGCAGACAGGACATTTGAACTGGACTATGTCATCCCAGAACACTGTAATACAGGCTCTGCAGAAGTTGTGTCCACATGGTGTGGTAACTGGGCTGTTGAACACATCCAGACAGATGGAACAGGAGAAGTCCTCCTCAGACCACAATGTCACAGAGGCCATTCCTAGAAAACCATTGTTAAATAAAGTTAAATCATTTATAATGTACAACAATGGTAAAATGGAGGTAGTAGCCAATCAGTAGTTTTGTTTTGAGTAACAGCAGTGAACAGTGACAGGTGAGAGTACTCAACATATTCACTAACGATTTCAACCCATACCTGATGATAGTAAAATAGTACCTTTCCTAATGATATGATCGATAAGTTACGGAAATTTATGATGAATCCCGGATCAGAGTGGAGTAAATTACCTGGGTCTTCTCACTGCTGTAATGAAGTGAGCATCACCAAACCGTCCGACTCGGTAACAAGGAAATTATCCTGTGAACCAACCAGTTGGACCAGTTTACCCTCCTCTCAGACTAACCTCCTATTGGCTGCTGTTCCATGACATCACTGTACAGGTGTCCTGCTGCTCGAGGCGGAACAATGTCACTTCAATGAGGCATCTTGTTGGGCTGGATTGGATTGGGTTCATCTTGGAACAAACTTTACAGGCAGGTATTTAGAAAGGGCCAACACACACACACACACACACACACACACACACACACACACACACACACACACACACACACACACACACACACACACACACACACACACACACACACACACACACACACACACACACACACACATTGTTAAAGCGATATAAGAGTTTTTTTTAGGGGGTATACCACATTCTCCCCTGCTTAACTAAATGTCGTCCCGACATTTCCGGTTTCAGTCCATTCTGTTGTAACAATTTGATTACCTACAGGTTAGAGTCCATTATTCAAGAAATATATCTGATGACAGATTTCACATTACAGATATCTCACGCTAATAATAATAATAATAATAATACATTTAATTTAGAGGCGCCTTTCAAAACACCCAAGGTCACCTTACAGAGCATATAGTCATCATACATATTTTAAAAAAAAACAAGACATTGTGGAAAAAATAAATAAATAAATAAATAAATAAATAAATAAATAAACATAAGCAATAAGAAATAAATAAAACAAAAACAAGACAAAACAAAACAAAAAAACAATCAAAACAGTGATCAGTTAGACGTTGTGTGCGAGTTTGAACAGGTGAGTTTTGAGTTGTGACTTGAAGGTTGTAATGGTGTCTGACTGTTTTATGTGTGGGGGGAGGGAGTTCCAGAGCCTGGGTGCTGAACAGCTGAATGACCGGGCACCCATTGAAGTGAGTCGTGATGTGGGGATACATAGTAGTCCAGCAGAGGTTGAGCGGAGGGAGCGGGAGGGAGTGTATTCTTGGAGGAGGTCGCAGAGGTAACTGGGGGCTAGGTTGTGGAGAGCTTTGTAGGGGAGGAGTAGGGTTTTGTATTGGATGCGGTAGTGTACTGGGAGCCAGTGAAGTTGAATGAGGACAGGGGTGATGTGGTCAGATGATTTGGTGCGGGTGATGATCCGGGCGGCTGAGTTCTGAATGATCTGCAGTCTGTTGATGAGTTTGGTGGGGAGTCCGGTGAGGAGGGCGTTGCAGTAGTCTATGCGTGATGTGACAAATGAGTGAACTAGGATTTCAGTGCTGGATTGGGTCAGTGATGGGCGGAGTCTGGCGATGTTGCGGAGGTGGAAGAATGCAGTCCGGGTGATGTTGTGAATATGGGGTGCGAATGAGAGGGTGTTGTCCAGGATGACGCCGAGGCTCTTGACTTTGGAGGAGAAGGGTACTGGGAAACCATCGATAATTATGAGTGGAGCTGGGGTGTGTTGTGATTTAGTGAGGGTGGATTTGGATCCGATGAGCAGGGCCTCGGTCTTGTTTCCATTGAGTTTCAGGAAGTTCCTGCTCAACCAGCTCCGGATCTCTTCCAGGCACGTGATGAGGGAAGTGGGGGGGATGGCAGCGGTGGGTTTGGTGGAGATGTAGACCTGTGTGTCGTCAGCGTAGCAGTGAAAATGGACCCCATGGTGACGGAGGAGTGTGCCCAGCGGGAGGAGGTAAGTGGTGAAGAGGAGTGGACCCAAGACTGACCCCTGGGGGACACCCAGTGAGACACCTGAACACCCAGACTTGTGGTTGCTTAGTTGAACAAATTGTTGACGGCCGGTGAGGTAGGATGTAAACCAGGAGAGTGCAGCACCAGTGATCCCAATACCAGCTAGGCGGTCCAGGAGCAGAGGGTGGGAGATGGTGTCGAATGCTGCGCTGAGATCGAGGAGGATGAGAATGGTGAGTAATCCAGAGTCGGCTGCAAGGAGGAGGTCGTTGGTGATTTTGACTAGGGCTGTTTCAGTGCTGTGTTTTGGACGGAAGCCAGATTGGAACGGTTCGTGGAGATTGTTAGTGTCGAGGTGGGACTGTAGTTGTGCGGCAACCACCCTTTCAAGTGTTTTGGAGATGAAAGGGAGATTGGAGATGGGCCGGTAATGGTTAAGGTCAGTTGGGTCAGCACCAGGTTTTTTCAGGATGGGAGTGATGGCAGCCAGCTTGAGAGTGGGGGGTACAGTACCAGTAGTGAGGGAGGAGTTAATTATGTTGGTGATCATGGGGGAGATGGACGGAAGACATGCTTTGACAAGGGAGGTGGGAAGAGGATCGAGCTGACAGGTTATGAGTTATGAGTTATGAGGTAATGTTATGAGTTAAACAGTGGAAGTCATTGTGCACTACGACAACCATCTATTCACTCCGCTGTGTTCACTGGTAGCTTGACTGGAATAGGCGTGACCTTTGACCTTATGTATAATCACATAGAATCTCACACTTTCACTTATACTATTCACTCAAATCTCATCACATTTCCTCATTTCGTTGCATTATAAGAGTCTTTCCACAGTCTTCTGTGGAGTATTCGGCTGCATCCGAATACTTAGTACATACTATTTCTGTCCAGTGTCTACTACTTGACCATACTACACTTGACTGTGTAGTACGGTCTACAGCTATGTGTAGAACGCCTCAGAACGCTTCCGAACACCGCCGAAACTCCACCGGATGTTTGGAGATGACGTATCTCCCCCCAGATGGCGGCAAAATTTACCTGTTTTCCGTCTTGTTATCGTTGCTATTAAATAAAAAATTTCTCTTTCTCCGCGAATGGCTCTTGAAATGGATATCGCTGCTAGAAGGCGTCGTCGTCGGTCATCTCGTAGAGCGACTTACCGGCAGGTTATGATGTATATATGTGGAGATTTGGTAAGTCATTTTTTTGGAATAATAATACATTTACAGTTATTTGTTACTCCGTGAAAAAGACGATTTAAGTTAATTTTTCCTTTTTTATTGAACACACACACACACACACACACACACACACACACACACACACACACACACACACACACACACACACACACACACACACACACACACACACACACACACACACAAATAAAAAGCCGCTGTTGGTGGTGTCGGGTCAGCCATCTCTTCTTCGTTTGTTACCAGACTCCGGTTGCATTGTGGGATAGCGTAGTGTGGTCCGTGGTTTACTTTGGCGGTAGTACGCATTCGGAAACGTCTTCCGTACTACAGAATGCGTACTGAGTATTCAGACGCGATATATTTTTCGCATACTACAAAATGCATACTATATAGTATGCAAGTATGAGTATTCGGATGCAGCCTTTGTCTTTGCAACCTGTAAACACATTGTTTTATAACCACCATTTCTTCTTCGGTATCCATGTGCGATTCTAATGTAGGAACTGACTTTCTTGTGGGCCTATATTAACTAAAAGTAGCTTTTCTTAAACCTCTTCTTCCTCAAAACACATTTTCAATCCATTACTTTAACTTAAACAGGAATTACAAATGACATCCATCCTAAACCCGGATGGGTTTAGCTGCTCTTGAGGTGGGGAAGGCAGGCCTTGTTCCTGGACTGGAGCTCGGCCATCCTCATCCAATCATCTGGCCCGTTCTCGGGCTCGTTCTCAGCCCCCACACAGGATGTACTTCTGCCTCGAAACGCGCTCACAAATGAATAAACAAGAACTATGTACATGGACTTTTACTCATTTTTTTCCAACATTTATCCAACACCAAGATCTCCAAGCTCTCTGAATAACTCACTGCGTGTCGGCGCGGTGGTGCTGGCGGCGCTCCGCCTGCAGCCCGGCACACTCATCAGCCGGTCACCGCCGGCGGCCGTGGAGCCGGACAGCCCCATGGAGACAGGCCCGGCTGCCCCATGGAGACGGGCCCGGCTGCCCCATGGAGACGGGCCCGGCTGCCCCATGGAGACGGGCCCGGCTGCCCCATGGAGACGGGCCCGGTTGCCCCATGGAGACGGGCCCGGCTGCCCCATGGAGACGGGCCCGGCTGCCCCATGGAGACGGGCCCGGCTGCCCCATGGAGACGGGCCTGGCTGCGGGGCTGTTGGAGAGGTCGGGATGGGAGCGTGCGGAGGCCAGGCTGTAGAAGGTGTCTTCGTCCTCACCGTGGTGGGCGTTGTCGGATCCTCCGCGTCCGGGAGTTTTCTGTGGACGGGACGAGCGGTCAACTTTGATGTGCGACAGGAACCTCAAGGAGGGGACCTTTGAGCATGGTGAAGCCCTGCTGGTGCTTGACTTTGAGTAAAGGTGCGTTGACTTGAGGCGCGCTGAGACACTGTTCCCCGTCGCCAAGTCTGCCGTTGTGTTCTCAAACCACACATAAGATCAACTCGTTTTAAACATTCCTTTTCGACAGAACCTGAAATCTATTGGTTGCGTCATTCGTCACGCCGGGGTCAACGTTTTTAAACATAAAGCGAGTCTCCACCACGAGACAGTGGCGCAGGCTCAGGCGTTGGCCCCTCCCCCCCATAAATTGCAGCGCAGCTTTCCCGACAGGAAAACGATGGAGTGGGTCGCATTCGACGCATCTCATGTGATCGCACCTCCATTCAGCTGATTAAGTTTGTATTAGTGAGTGTATTAGTGCTCATCAATCTTTTTTGGGACGTAGAAGCCATCATGTCATGAGCCAATCAGCTGTGGCTATTGACCATCCTTTGTAGGGAAGTTATGTCCAATCTGGAGGGCTTAACCACGAGGGGACCTTCATGCAGCGTCTATCCACCTACAGTGTTCCTCCCACAACCCAATGGGTTTACAAATTAATAAATGGTGCTCTCACACCAAACTGCGTGCATGTTTCAGAAAAAGGCAACACATGTGAAGGGAATAAAAGGCCTGGGTGATCTGTTATCTATGCTCTTTGAGTTTCCCCCCCCACCTTGCTCATCGTGATGTGATGACCCGGTGGTCCGGCGCCGTTTGACCGAGGGGGGCGGGGGGGGGGGGGGGGGGGGGGGGGGGGGGGGGGGTGGAATCCGGGAGCTCAACCAAAGATGTGAGGCTGTTGTCCATATGGCGCTTTGTCCTTGAGCCAGAGAAATATATTAACAACAAGATATGAGCACCTGATACATCTTGACTCTGGTAAAGATCAAGCAAGGCTTCACATAAATCCTGAATTATTATGAATCCCGGGTAACTCCTAATATTTACCGTAGCAGCGATATACCATTGAACGAATACAAAGGGTAACAAGGCCCTCCTAGTTTCCGCGGCCCACCTGTTCGCCTGCATGTTGGTCATGGTTGTGAAGTACAGGCTTTCCACAGAATCGGCTGCTCGATGATGGAAAAAATCATAATCACCATTAAAACCAAATCAATCATCTAATTATATTTTAAATGTGTGTTTTAAAACAATCTAATGTAGTAATTTTAAGGTATTTAAATGAATATGATATTGTAATATATCATATACTCGTCTTTTCTGAAGTACAGGAGACTCCTTTGGTGAAACTTGCTCGTCTGGTATACGACCACTAGGGGGTACCAAACGGCCGCTCCCATCCTCCCCTACACAAAGGGTTATAAACATCTCAAAGACAAGCTTTAAGTAAATGAATTGATCAAATAAAATAAAAACGAAACCCTCTGCTCTCTATTCAAATTGTTCCTTAATTAGATTCAATTAGTGCCTATTCAGCGGCGCGGCTGTTTAATTGAAGCCTCGTTGCCCTCAGGGTCCCTAGGTTAGGTTATGGTGACTCCTCATCACGCTGCATTCGATTCAGTGCCAAACCAGGAACCACCTGAGCAGGAGAAAGGGGATCTTTTGGCCATTGATGATGCTCTGGGGGGTGACACCTTCTTAACAGTCTTTTTTTTTTGGTGATTCAATTTGTTTTATTTTTTAGTTTCATTTCCCGGTGTCCAGATTTTGAAGACCTTTCGCTTTTTTTTGTCAGGAAGATCGTCTGTTGAGGAAAGGGATTTAGAGAATAAACAAGTTTTAGGTGTTTATGTATCTGTCTGTCTGTCTCCCTTTCTCTCTCTTTCACTATCCACCTCTCACCTCGAAATGTGTTCATTTGTAATGTACACACACACACACACACACACACACACACACACACACACACACACACACACACACACACACACACACACACACACAAACAGACATGCAGACACACAGACATACATACACAGACACATACATGTGGCGTGTGTGTGTGTGCAAGTGAGTGTACTGCTCTGCAATTAGCATGTTTTGGCACGTTTTTTGTGTGAAATTGGACGAAAGATTTAAAAAAAAAAATTTGGGACCCTCTAGTTCTCATTCTCGTTCTCTCTTGTCTGCGGTTCCATTTGTCGCTATTTAGCGCATATGGAAGCAATCTAAAACAAAATGGAGGATGGCCCTTAAAAACAGTACTTAGGTTGAATCCCATTACTTGGCTCGCTTCAAAATCTCAGTGGTTAGGCCACGGCCATCTGGCCGTGGCCGTGGCCTAACCATGCTCAAATCTGGCAGTGTGAGTGTGGCCAGTCTGGCCAATTTGGCCACTTGGGAGAGGTGTGCTGCTACGGCACGGGCCGCTACGGTACAGATGCTAATGAGCCGACACGCGCACACGCACAGCTACGCAACCTGAGCTGGATGATGTATAGTCAATGCGACGACCACGGACATAATAAAGGCGACGAGCCTTCTTTCCCATTAAACGGTAAACATTGCGTCAAGCAGTTCAACTGTTGGTGTGTTCTCTGTGTTGTTGTCCATTGTTGTTAAAACTCTGACTGGCGGCAGACTTTATTATGGTCCATGCAGCGGACGCTTGGTGATGACGTGTTACGACGTGATGACGTATGTACAAGAGCCTTCCGTGGCCAGGCCACAGCTGCGACGGCCAACGGCCACGGCCAGATGGCCTAGTGTGAGTGCAGGCCAGAGAACAATGGGGCCATTTGAGCACGGTTAGGTGTGAAAACGGCCAATGGCCACGGCCAGATGGCCTAGTGTGAGTGCACCCTAATACCACCTTTAACATGTAGCTAAGTGACATTCAAAATAAAGGTATATTACGAGGGACAAATAGTATTATTTTAATTTTATTTTTTCAATACTTTATTTAAACATGCCAATTCCAAAATATAAATACCATTTCAGGTTAAACATCTTTACAATGGGTCTTGCTCGTTGCCCGAGACAATGGCAGCCAGTCTGTCTCTTGTAACATTACCAGGGGTCTGGTTATCTGCTAGGGGGCACGGGGAGGCCATGATGACGTCACAGGGTAGGGTTGTCCCATTTGGTAGGGGTTCGGTTAGGGGTAGCAATGAGGGGTAGCAATGAGGGGTAGCAATGAGGGTTAGGGTTGAGACAGAGCAAAGAAATGGGATTGGGCCTTAGCATGGTGTAGCATCTTATCCTAGCTCTCTGTGTTGTGTACGGGGAATGGGTTAACGTAGTGATGGTTAGTGCTTGGCACTTGGTTCTATGAACATCCTTACTGTACCCACAGAGAAATATTGTTGTTTCTCTTTCTCCTGACCAATGGACTTATTGTAAGTCTCTCTGGATAAAAGCGTTTGATAACCGAGGTGAATGGAGACTCCACTGTTGTGACGAGTTGGAGGAAATGTCTCCAGAGGACTGAGCTCATGGTCCTCCAGGCCACCATTGAGAGGAACGGACTGAAGACTGGGTCCAGGTCAGGGGGCAGGACCCCTTAGGACCTGGGACTGAAGACTGGGTCCAGGTCAGGGGGCAGGACCCCTTACGACCTGGGACTGAAGACTGGGACCAGGTCAGGGGTCAGGACCCCTTAGGACCTGCGACTGAAGACTGGGTCCAGGTCAGGGAGCAGGACCCCTCAGAAACCTGGGACTGAAGACTGGGTCCAGGTCAGGGGTCAGGACCCCTTAGAGAGCTGGGACTGAAGACTGGGTCCAAGTCAGGGGTCAGGACCCCTTAGAGACCTGGGACTGGAGACTGGGTCCAGGTCAGGACCCCTTAGAGACCTGGGACTGAAGACTGGGTCCAGGTCAGGACCCCTCAGAGACCTGGGACTGAAGACTGGGTCCAGGTCAGGACCCCTCAGAGACCTGGGACTGAAGACTGGGTCCAGGTCAGGGGGCAGGACCCCTCAGAGACCTTGGACTGAAGACTGGGTCCAGGTCAGGGGGCAGGACCCCTTAGAGACCTGGGACTGAAGACTGGGTCCAGGTCAGGGAGCAGGACCCCTTAGAGACCTGGGACTGAAGACTGGGTCCAGGTCAGGACCCCTCAGAGACCTGGGACTGAAGACTGGGTCCAGGTCAGGGGTCATGACCCCTCAGAGTGCTGCTGGGACCCAAGGGGCTGGAGGGACATTCCAGGTGTGCTGCTAGGATAACCAACAGAAAGCTCTGGAGAAACGTCTGCTCAGCTTGAAAGAGTCAAACTGAAGAAAGGGGAAGAACCATTGGCTGAACACACGAGAACCTTCAGTTGGATCCACTGAGTTGTTTATTGAAATTATTCTTCATTAATATATAACAGAAAAATAGTCCCTTACATGTACACAATAAATGCAAGGACTAAAATCATAGAAGAAGTAGGCATTACAAATGATAAACAGGTGTGAACGTATCTTTAATAACTGAACCTGTTCTGCTGCAGTTTGGTTCCGAAGAGAACACAAGGAACCAAGATTCAGTTTAAAGTCATTTACCACATGCAACATTATCCCATAGACCTCTTGTTCTTTCAATCAGGTTCCTTGTTAGGATTATGACAGAAAGTAGGGTATAATAGACCTGAAGACCTTATGTCTGAAAATATGCAAATATTGTGGCATAAAAAACATGTGATTTACCATCAATTCAATTCAATTCAATTCAATTTAATTTGTATAGCCCTTAATCACCATTACAGTCTCAAAGGGCTTAACAGGCCAAATATTTGTGACACCCCCCTTTACCCATGCCCCCACACGGGCAAGAAAAAACTCCCTTGAATCAGCAAGGAAGAAATCTTGAGAAGAAACGCAGTGTAGGGGATCCCTTCTTCCAGGGATGGTCAGGAGTGCAATGGGTGCCACAAATGGCATACAGGTAAATACATGTACATCATATTAAAATGGTGATGGGGTTCTGGCCGGTTATCCATGAGGAGAGTCCAGGCATCCAGTCCAGCACCCGCAGCACGCTACAACTGACAGAATAGTGAATTAGAATGGAAAAGTACATAGTGGGAATGTATAATGTAATAAGAAAAGCACAAGCAAACAGAGTAGTCTTCACTACGCATCTGTTGTTTTCACACTCCAAATGCAAGATTGTAGAGGTGCGTTTTGAGCTTCCCTTTGAATAGCTCCACAGAGTCAGCTTCCCTGATCGCTGATGGCAGCCTATTCCATAAAAAGGGGGCTCGATAGGCAAATGCTCTCTGTCCAGCCGATTTCTTTTTAACCTTCGGCAATGAAAGAAGGCCGGCTCCCGAAGACCGGAGAGACCGAGAAGGACTATAAGGAATAATCAGGTCCTTCAGGTACAATGGAGATAGTCCATGCAAGGCTTTATAGGTTAGCAATAGCACCTTAAAGTCTGATCTGAAAGTTATTGGTAGCCAATGTAAAGAGGCGAGAATAGGTGTAATATGATCAAACTTTCTCGTTCTGGTCAGCAATCTAGCTGCCGCATTGTGTACCAGCTGTAGACTCTTTGTAGTAGAGTTCGGTAATCCCGAGAACAGTGCATTGCAATAGTCCAGTCTTGACGAGACAAACGCATGAATCAGTGTCTCTGCATCCACTACAGATAACATTGATCTGATTCTTGCAATGTTTCTCAAATGGAAAAAGGCAATTCTAGTTATACTTCTTATATGCTGATCAAAGCATAGTTGAGGGTCGAACAAGACACCAAGATTTCTGACGGATGCACTCTGTGGGATGGCGAAGCCATCCAACCACAGAGAGACATCCTCAAACTTTTCCCGGTCCCGCTTCGAGCCGATAATCATCAGCTCTGTCTTCCCAGTATTAAGCTGTAGGAAGTTTTGTGACATCCAGCCCTTCACAGCAGCCAAACAGGACTCAACCTTTTGAATCTGGGCAGAATCCCCGGAATCTACAGGAATGTAGAGCTGGGTGTCATCCGCATAGCAATGGAAACTAATTCCGAAGCCGCGAATAACGTCACCGAGGGGAAGCATATAAATTGCAAAAAGCAATGGACCAAGAACCGACCCTTGTGGTACGCCAAAGCGCAATTTACAATGCTTCGATTCTGCACCCTCATGAAGCACAAATTGGGTTCTATCTGTGAGGTACGATTCAAGCCAAGCAAGAGCCGTACCCCCGAAACCAACATAGTGTTCAAGACGGTGAAGAAGAGTGCTATGGTCAATCGTATCAAACGCAGCGCTCAGATCCAACATCACAAGCATTGTGCTTGTGTTTTTATCCAAAGCAAGAAGGATGTCATTTACAACTCTTGTAATAGCAGTTTCAGTTGAGTGGAAATTCCTGAACCCCGACTGGAAAGGTTCGAAGAGATTATTCCTCGTCAAATAGTCAACAATTTGCTTTGCTACAATCCTTTCCTGTACCTTAGACAAGAAGGGCAGATTCGATATAGGCCGATAGTTCCTGACTAATTCAGGATCTAGGCCAGGCTTTTTGAGTAGCGGTTTTAACACCGCAGCCTTGAAATTGGAAGGAACAATTCCTGTTGAAAACGAAAGATTCATAAGCAAGAGGATAACAGGCCCCACCGTTGGAAAAAGTTCCTTAAGAACCCTAGAAGGGAGCGGATCCAACATACAAGTTGTTGGCTTTGAGGCCTTTATCACCCTTTCAAGTTCCACCAAGGAAATCGCCTTAAACTCCAAAAGAGTTGCGTCAGAGTTCACCATCCTACTTGGCAGAACCCCATCCTGCCCCACAGGATGTGTAGGATTAGCCGCCCGGTAAGCATCAATTTCCTCTCTAATTGATTGAATCTTATTCTCAAAGAAATCCATGAATTCACCTGCCGAGATCGAGGAGCCTACGGTCTGATTCTGTTTCTGAGTGAGACTCCTCACCGTGTCAAAAAGAAACTTAGGATTATTTCTATTCAAATTAATGATACTAGAAAAGTAGGCGTTCCTGGCGATAGTCAGCGCACCCTTATAGGTGATCAGACTATTATGCCATGCAAGATGAAAGACCTCAAGTTTAGTCGAGCGCCATTTGCGTTCAAGGATCCTGCAATTTCGCTTCAGAATGCGAGTTTCTGCATTAAACCAAGGAGCTGGTTTTTTCAATGTTCGTTTTTTAGTTACGTACGGAGCAACTGAATCAATGGCAACAGACAAGGCAGTGTTGAGGTCATCAGTAAGGCACTCCACAGAACCACTATAGTTACAGAGAGGTGCAAGTGAACCAGATAACTTATCTTCCATAGCTGTAATGGTTGCAGGTGTGATGCGGCGACAGCTGAAAGTAGCTTGCTGATCGTCGCAGGGGCAGGATACCACCACCTGGAAAGTGAGCAAAAAGTGGTCTGATAAAGCTGAGGTGTAGGAAGAGACCACTAGCTGCGAAATGTCAACACCGCGGGTCAGAACGAGATCCAACGTGTTTCCACCGATGTGGGTTGGTTGCTGGACGAGCTGTTTGAAGCCAAGCGTATCTGTAATGGAGAGAAAAGCCCTTGTGAGGGCATCAGACGGGTTATTCACGTGAATGTTGAAATCCCCAATAAGCAAAATATTGTCTGAATATGTAGCCAAATCAGCTGCAAAGTCAGAAAACTCATCCAGAAAAACTGAATACGGTCCTGGAGGACGGTATACTACAGCTAAAACAAAAGAGTCTGGAACTCGTTTTGCTTCTCGAGGAGCTGAGGTGCAGAGCGCTAGCACCTCAAAGGATCTGAAAATATATCTATTCTTCGGCTTTAAATTAAGCTTAGAATTAGATATCAGGGCTACTCCACCACCTTTCTTAACTTCTCTAGATACTTGGGTGCTAACGTAATGGGGTGGAGTAGCTTCGTTTAAGGCTAGAAACTCATCTGGTTTTAACCAGGTTTCAGAAAGCCCCAGTATGTCGATCTTTTTATCAATAATTAAATCATGGACCAAGAGCGCCTTCGATGAAAGCGACCTTATGTTCATGAACCCTATTCTGAGTACTTCCCTTTTATTATTTTCAGAGGGAGTCTGGTTAACACTCAGCTCTGAAGCGGTCAGGGGGATACCGCGGTTTCGACATACTGGTTGCGGCCCTCGTCTGCGGGTTTTACACCTCGAGACAGCGCGAGGCCGCACCACCGTACATATAGGTACAGGGTTATTTTCAGAGGGAGTCTGGTTAACACTCAGCTCTGAGGCGATCAGTGGGATCGCCAGAGTTGGACATACTGGTCGCGGCGCTCGCCTGCGGGTTTTACACCTCGAGACAGAGCGGGGCCGCGCCACCGTACATATAGGTACAGTGTTAATTTCAGGGGGAGTCCGGTTAGTTGTTAGTATTTGATTTGACATGCGGTTTATCATGCGATTTGCCATGCGATTTTGCACGCCTGTACTAGGTACAGCGTTAATTTCTGAGGGAGTGTGGTTAACACTCAGCTCTGTCATGCGAGTTAACATGCGATTTTGCACGACTGTACATATAGGTACAGCGTTAATTTCATGCGATGCGTCATGCGTCATGCGATTTACCATGCGATTTGACATGCGATTTGACATGCGGTTTGACATGCAGTTTTGGCCCACCGTACATATAGGTACAGCGTTAGTTACAGAGGGAGTCCGGTTAACACTCAGCTCTGAAACAATTGGTGCAATAGATCCTGGTTCAGCTAACCCATCTGCTATTCTAGACTCTGCAACGTAGACTATCATGTTGCTAGCAGGTTTACTAAACTCCTGCAGCCCAGCGTGCTGTGAGTGGATGAGTCACGCCTGACTAAGACATCTATCTATGTTTTTTGACATAATTGAGGCACCTAACCCAGTAGGGTGTAGGCCGTCTCTCATGAGCACACCAGGGCGACCCCACAGGGAGGGCCAGTTATCTATGAAACCAAAGCCCTGCTCTGAGCTATATAGGGCCAGCCAGCGATTTAGAGACAATAGTCTACTATAACGCTCATCATTACCCTTATCGGGTAGAGGGCCAGAGAGAATTAATCGATGCCGACACATCTTTCTGGCGAAGTCACAAAGCCTAGCTATGTTGCTTTTTGTGACCTCAGTTTGTCTTGTCCTAGCATCGTTGGTGCCGACATGAACTACAATGTTGTCGAAGCTAATGTCGGTGTTTGGTGCATCTAATCTAACTCCGTATGAGGTCTCACCGCATGTTAGCACCCTAAGTTTAGCTTCAATGTCGGGAGCCCTGGCCCCGGGTAGGCAAATAACTGTCGCTGGCGAGTGTAGCCTAACTTTACGTGTAACAGAGTCACCTATGACTAGCGTTTCTACCCCCGAAAAAGACTTGCGAGGCAGGGTACTGACCACCGCAACCTGCCTCGCAAGTGGTGCTGCCGACAGGATTGCCTTGACGGAGTCACTGCTAACGATAGCGTTAGCTCCACGAGTCCGCCTGGCGGGTCTCTTCTCTATACTTTCTGGAATAACTGTTTTCTCTATTCTCGCTACCCTTTCATCCTCTAACTGAGAGATACGTCTCTCTAACAGAGCTATCTTATCCATGAGAAAGGCAGAGCAAGAACAATCCCAATCCATGCTTACCGTGGTTGATGCAGACGGAGCTCCAGCGAGGAAGCAGCGAAAACAATACAGAGTATGCAGAACAGGTCACAGATATAAATACCGAAAAGTAGATACAAACCGAGATAGCAGGTCGACGCTAAGCGTCCTGCTAACCAAACCAAACAAACCAAACCAAGCCGGCTACCCGGAAGTTGCGTCTGCGGCGTCACACGGCAGCCCCGGGTCAGCCTGTGGAGAGAGAGCACAGGTTACACAGCACGAGTCAACACGAATCAGAAACACTCAGTTGGTATTTAATATACATTTAAAATAACAAATCTAAATCCTCCTTAGCTAACCCTATGGAAGATCTTAAAATGTTCTTAATTTCATGGTTTATCATGCTAAACAGGAGAGAGAGAGAGAGAGAGAGAGAGAGAGAGAGAGAGAGAGAGAGAGAGAGAGAGAGAGAGAGACAACGAGTGAGACAAAGAGATACTATAACTGTCACAGAGACACTGAGTTATCAGTCCTTTCAAGCCACCTTTCAACAGTATGTTGAGGATTTTGATGATATCCAATATGGCCATGAAGAGTGTTATTTCCAGACCCGTGCAGTAATAACCTGTTTTCATGTGGGCTAGGCTTTTTGAACCCTTGGAAACTCTGGAGAATCTGGATGGAATTCCCCTCGACGGAGGGGTGGCGAGCTAGTGAACATACCTCCTTACCCAAAGGAGTGGACCGAGATGTGGCGAGGAAGAGAGCGTTCTTCCTTTACCTTCATCATTTGATGAACTTGGCACCTTAGCATGAATAAATTAAACTAAAAACTTGATATACGGTGAAAGCGCTCTGAAGCGCCACAAACGACCCCTTGACTTTTTGACTGCGGACTCTGACTTGACATTACTCTTTTTATTAATGCATGCTGAAGTGACCGAGCCAAGGAAACTAAAGGAAACAAAGACTGAACTTAAAGAAAACTAAACATTTCCAAGGAATTTATTTTCTTATTTTTATTCCTTCTTATGGACATTTGTTTGACATTTAATGGTGTTTAAAGAGAGTTGTTTCTTACCTAATGTTATGGTCTAAACTGTGAAAATTGTTGATTATTCTTGATTGCACTGAGAATCTATTTTATTTTTTCTTACAAAGTTGAATACAGTCAAATTAAAAGTAACCTATGGCTGCAGTTAATCATTGTGTTGGCACTTTATTATTACCCTCCATACAAACCTAGTCGCTAGTCCATATCTGAGTACTCTACTGCCCTAGAGGGTTACACACACACGCACGCACGCACGCACGCACGCACGCACGCACGCACGCACGCACGCACGCACGCACGCACGCACGCACGCACGCACGCACGCACGCACGCACGCACGCACGCACGCACGCACGCACGCACGCACGCACGCACGCACGCACGCACGCACGCACGCACGCACGCACGCACGCACGCACGCACGCACGCACGCACGCACGCACGCACGCACGCACGCACTCACTCACTCACTCACTCACTCACTCACTCACTCACTCACTCACTCACTCACTCACTCACTCACTCACTCACTCACTCACTCACTCACTCACTCACTCACTCACTCACTCACTCACTCACTCACTCACTCACTCACTCACTCACTCACTCACTCACTCACTCACTCACTCACTCACTCACTCACTCACTCACTCACACACACACACACACTCACTCACTCACTCACTCACTCACTCACTCACTCACTCACTCACTCACTCACTCACTCACTCACTCACTCACTCACTCACTCACTCACTCACTCACTCACTCACTCACTCACTCACTCACTCACTCACTCACTCACTCACTCACTCACTCACTCACTCACTCACTCACTCACTCACTCACTCACTCACTCACTCACACACACACACACTCACTCACTCACTCACTCACTCACTCACTCACTCACTCACTCACTCACTCACTCACTCACTCACTCACTCACTCACTCACTCACTCACTCACTCACTCACTCACTCACTCACTCACTCACTCACTCACACACACACACACACACACACACACACACACACACACACACACACACACACACACACACACACACACACACACTCTCTCTCTGAATATAGTGAGTACAAAATAACAATAAGTGCCTACATTAAGTTCCAGGACGTACAACATACAATAAGTGCATACATTAAGTTCCAGGACATACAACGTACAATAAGTGCGTACAACGTACAATAAGTGCGTGGCAGTGTACCAGTATTATATAAGTAGTTTCAGTGTCGATACCGATCAATGAATCTGTTCTTCAATGTACAAACATGCTCACAAACGTCCCTCCGAGCCCATCGCCCTCCGTGCGAGTCCACCGCCACCCCGGATGTGGAGATCCGCTGGATCCTCCCCGGGCTCCTCGTCAGCCACGCGGCCAACACCTCCAGGGCGTTGGTGTTCTCCCACGGCTCTCTGGGAGTACCGCAGGGGCTGCCGTCGGACTGCGGCGTGGACACGGCGTGGACACGCTCGCCATGGAGGTCAACGTGACCAGACACCCAGGACCGGGACGAAGAGAACGACGCAGAGGAAGTCGGCAAAGTCGCCGCAGTCGGCGTCCGGACTCCGGACAAGGATTAAGGTGCGGACCGAGGAGTCGGTGGACGGATCCGGGGACGATCAAGGCGGGAAGTCGACACACAAGTGACCCCGAGCGACTCACGGAGCACACACGTGACCCTGAGCGCGCCGGTCACACACACCAGAGCTGGTGCCGTGCAGCACACGTCTCAAAGCCCCCAAGGCTCGGCACAAAGCCCCTGAGAGGAGAACCATCCCCCCCACCCCCCCGATGACCCCGACCTGCAGACCCCCCCCCCCCCCCCCCGCAGCAGAGCACCACATCTGGACCACAGAGCCGTCTCACTCGCTGGCAGACGGACACAAACAGAGCCAGCAGCCGCGGCACTGTAACCCACGGCAACGAGACCTGTCACAGACGCAGACGTCGGGATAATCACGACACGAGACGCAGCACACCCGCCGCGAGAGAGGGGGGGAGGGAGGCCCAGAGGGGCGGGGGGAGGGAGGGGGGGAGGGAGGCCCAGAGGGGCGGGGGGAGGGGGGAGGGAGGAAGCGCTGCCGCCACTGAGGTCAGCGGGGTCGCCAGGGATACGCCAAGCGATCGGCCGCTCATCACGGAGACGTCAGTGCTGGTACGAGGGAGAAGGGGAGAGAGGGAGAGAGGGAGGGGGGGAGAGAGGGAGGGGGGGAGAGAGGGAGAGGGGGAGAAAGAGAAAGGAGGGAGAGAGAGAGAGGGGGAGATAGGGAGAGAGGGACGGGAGAGAGAGGGAGAGAGGGAGGGGGGGAGAGGGAGCGGGGGAGGGAGGGAGCGGGGGAGAGAGGGAGAGAGGAAGAGGGGGAGAGAGGGGAGAGGGAGGGGGGGAGCAAAGGAAAGAGAGATGGGGGGAGAGAGGGAGGAGAGGGGGGATGGAGGGAGAGGGAGAGTCTCTTATCCTCACTATCTCTGTTGGATCTGCATTATGAGTATTAGCTGAGCTCATAGACACATTGACGTTGTACACATTCAGCATTGATTATGTCATAACGATGTTATCCTTTCAAAGTCCAGTCAGAGAAACTGCAGTGTAAATAATCCAACAAATGTGTGTGCTTCTTTGTGTGTGCGTGCATGCATGTACGTTAGAGCATGTGTTTATGATTGTGTGTGTGCAAGACATTTAAAGAGTGTGCCTTTTAGTTTCCGGCTCTGTTTAAAGGCCACTTTAACATCCCATAAGGGGGGGGGGGGATGTATGAAATCAGCTTCTACACACACACACACAGCATGTGTGTGTGTGTGTGTGTGCTCCCTTACCTGAAGTCGTTTCACGGCCGTTGAAGAAACAGACCATACGAATACTGCCTCCGAGGTCCGAGGCCGCCCCGATCACGGCCCGGCCCCCAGCGGGCGGCCTTCTGCCCCTGACGGGGGACACTCACCGCAGGGGAGGGCTGCTTCTTACTGGAGACTTCATCTCTGCTGCATGTAACAGTGGTCGAGTAGCGCCCAGGCTGCCTCCATCCCCGGGTCACGCATGAGCAGGATCCCTTTAGGGGGGTACGCTTTAGTGTGTGTGTGTGTGTCAAGAGTAGGCGTTAGAGTGTGTGTGTGTGTGTGTGTGTGTGTGTGTGTGTGTGTGTGTGTGTGTGTGTGTGTGTCTGTCAAGTAGGCTTTAGAGTGTGTGTTTGTGTGTGTGCTCAGAGTAGGCTTTAGTGTGTGTTTAGACTAGGCTTTAGAGTGAGTGAGTGAGTGAGTGAATGAGTGTGTGTATTTGTGTGTGTATCTGTGTCTGTTCAAGCATTTTTGTGTGTGTGCGCTAACATGTTGTAATGTGTGTGTGTGTGTGTGTGTGTGTGTGTGTGTGTGTGTGTGTGTGTGTGTGCATTCGTGTGCGTGTATTCGTGTGTGTGTGTGTGTGTGCATTCGTGTGCGTGCATGCGAACATGTTGTAATGTGTGTGCTTGTGTGTGTGCCAACATGTTGCAGCGTGAGTGTGTGCACAGACCTGACCTGCCCCCTGGGACCCTCTCCAGGTGGTGGGGGTTCCGGGGGATGCCGTCCAGGTGGTGGTGGGACTCGGACCACATGCAGAGCTCGCTGGTGTTGGGGCCCCCCAGGGGGCGGCCGCCGCCACCCCCCCGCGCCGGGACCCCAGCCCCGTGGTCTGGGGGGGGACGACCAACCAAGGATCTGTTAGGGGCTGACGTGGTCCCACGTCGACGCAGCCCAAGAGGGTCTACGGACCCCTCACGTCCTCGCGGGCCCTCCTTGCGTTCCCAGCAAGGGCCTGACGCGCGCCTCCCCGATACGTTAACCCTCCGTCGAGGCGACGCAGCAGCGAGGGCTGTGATTGGTCCGCTCACTAAAAGCCGCCGCAGAACCGAAGCAGGTTCACGACTGCCTGGAAGCGTCTGCGGGGTCATCGCTGCGTTGCGTCGATGTGGAACCATAATCAGCCCTTTAGCCGGTGGCTAATGAGCAATAGCATTGACCCCTCTCATGTAGGGGGCGGACGCAGAGACACTCAAAGCCCCGTACCCTGCAGGGCGAAGCACTCCTGGACGGAGAGGGGCGCCCCCAGGAGGGGGGGGGGGGGGTCGGCCAGGACCTCCTCCCCTCCGGTCTCCTCCTCCATCATGTGACCACAGCCACAGCCCGACGAATTACAGTTTGCAATTCGTAAACACAGAGAAAGAGAGAGATTTGATTTAGATTTTTCAAAAACACTTTTTTTTACAATCAACCGAGAGTACAATACATCAGGAAATGTGCTACTTGTTCAGTCTTTAAAAATTGTTGGTTTATCCAACAAAATCCTGTGCAAAGTGCAACTCATCAATTTCAACAAAGCAAATAATATTATTGTAACACCGGCGCTGTTTAAAAGCATCTACATCCCCAAACGCCTTATAAAACGTATACTCCAGCCAGACTCTGGCTCTGACAGGAGGGGCCTCATGCCCTGCTCTGCCCTCCACCTTATTTCTCCGGCTGATGTACACGGCCATTTTCGCATCTCCTAACAGATAATTTACTAGCTGCCACTTAAAATATTACTTTTTTTGTATCCAGCACCAGAGATAAAAACTTTTTCAGAAAAAAACACATTCAACAAACTAAAAACCAAAGTTAAAAGTGAGAAAAAAACAGATAGTCTCGGGCACTCAGTAAAAATATGGAAAACTGTCTCCCGTAGGCCACAGAACGGACATGTGTTTGAAACAGCAGGATTTAAAACCGAGATAAAAGTATTTGAGGCGATGGCACCATGTAGTACCCTCCACTGGAGGTCAGCTGTCCGTTTTTTGAGGGGAGGCTTGTATAAAACCCTCCACTGGGGGCAGGTCCCCCCCCACCCTGGCCTATTGCTCCATACTGTGGGGGGTCTGCCGCTCAGTCCTTTCTTGTGTATGGCTTTGACAATGTTCTCATATAATGAGATCTATCTATCTGAACAAATAAATATAATATAAACAAATAAATATAGAGAGAGATATTGAGAAAGAGAGAGAGAGAGAGAGAGAGAGAGAGAGAGAGAGAGAGAGAGAGAGAGAGAGAGAGAGAGAGAGAGAGCGAGAGAGAGAGAGAGAGAGAGAGAGAGAATGAGTGTGTCCGGCCGTCTGTCTGTGGTTTCTTTCTACAACCGACACAATGAGGCACTCCCCCCCCCTCCCCAACCAAAACCCAGGGAGGAGGTCCCAGAATAAAATCGGAATAACCTTTATTGTTTTATTTATAATTTCTGATTAATATCTTATTATTTTTAAGGCACTTATGGAAGCATTATTCACTAATAAAACAAGAAATCATCGGCTGAACACACGAGAACATTCAGTTGGATCCACTGAGTTGTTTAATAAAGAGAGAGAGAGAGAGAGAGAGAGAGAGAGAGAGAGAGAGAGAGAGAGAGAGAGAGAGAGAGAGAGAGAGAGAGGGGGAGAGAGAGAGAGAGAGAGAGAGAGAGAGAGAGAGAGAGAGAGAGAGAGAGAGAGAGATAGAGAGCGAGAGAGAGAGAGAGAGAGCCAGAGAGAGAGAGCCGGGGAGAGAGAGCCGGGGAGAGACAGAGTGTGTATCCGGGCGTCTGTCTGTGGTTTCTTCTACAACCGACACAGAAACACTGAGGCACCCCCCCCCAACCAAAACCCAGGGAGGAGGTCCAAGAATAATCTCGGAAAAACAATTGTTGTTCCATTAATAATTTTTCTGAAGGCACTTATGGGAGCATTATTAACTAATACAACGAGAAATCATCGGCTAACCAAACGAGAACATTCAGTTGGATCCAATGAGTTGTTTATTGCAATTATGCTTCATTAACAAATAAAAATAGTCCCTTACATGTACACAATTAACACGAGGACTAAAACAATAGAAGCAGCAGTCTTTACAAATCATCAACAGGTGTGCAGGTATCTTTAATAACTGAACATGTTCTGCGACCGCTTGGTTCCCAACAGAACACAAAAAATAGAGATTCAGTTTAAAGTCATTTACAACATGCAACATTATCCCATAGACATCTTGGTTATTATGAATAAAAAATAACATCTGCTTTAAATCAGGTCGCAAATCAGGATTATGACAAAAATGATGATATAAGAGCCCTTAAGACTTAAACTGGTGAAGTCTGAAAATATATAAAGGTTGACCATCAGGTAGGTATTTTATGTACATTTCAAATAATAAATGTGCTTATCTAACTATGGGAGATCTGAAAAGCCTTTTCATGGTTTATCATGCTATACTTTAAAGAAGAGAGAGAGAGAGAGAGAGAGAGAGAGAGAGAGAGAGAGAGAGAGAGAGAGAGAGAGAGAGAGAGGGAGAGGAAGGGAGAGAGAGAGAGAGAGAGAGAGAGAGAGAGAGAGAGAGAGAGAGAGAGAGAGAGAGGGGGGGGAGAGAGAGAGAGAGAGACTATGTGTGTGTGTATGTGTTTTTTTTATGTGTGTGTGAACGTGTAGGTGTGTGTGTGTGTGTGTGCGTGTTCGTTTGTGTGCGCGCCGGGGCGGAGGGGGCTGCACTTTTTTTTTTTACTACACTTAGTCTGCACCCCCCCCACAGAGGTGTGTGTGTGTGTGTGTGTGTGAGTGTGTGTATGTGTGTGTGTGTGTGAGTGTGTGTGTGTGTGTGTGTGTGTGTGTGTGTGTGTGTGTGTGTGTGTGTGTGTGTGTGTGTGTGTGTGTGTGTGTGTGTGTGTGTGTGTGTGTGTGCGTGTGTATTTACGGGCGCTGAGGGAGGAGGTCCTTTTTTTTTTTCTACAACCGACACAGAGAGGCTGAGGACCCCCACCAGACCCCCCAGATATGGAGTTAGATTCATGCCAAAACCCCGCACACACGCAAAACGTGTTTTGCTCACGCATAACGATTCACACCACACAAAACGTGTTTTACTCACGCAAAATGATTCACACACACGCTCAGTGTGGTTTGCAAATACAAAACATCATTCACAAACTAAAGCATTTTGCTTCAGAAACAAATACAGTATGTTTTACACAAAGTACAAAAAAAATCCTTCAAGTACACAAAACAATTCTACAAGTACGGAACACGAAAGCTGCGCGTGGATCGGAATGCATTTGCGCACGGATCGGATTGCATTTGTGTGAGGAACAGCAAGGCGGAAAATTAGTGCCAAAAGTCACGTGACAAATAAATGTCCTGTTATTCACACTACACAACAGCAGGTGGCGGTGTTGAGTCAGTTTAAGGCCGCCAGGACGATCTTATTTCTCCCCAAAATCTTTATTTGATGCCAAAACAGAGTGGCGACACTTCCATTGGACTCACCTGTTGGCCGCTCATTTTGTTCAATTTAATCTCCCAAACTAGCTTTTCTCCGTGTCGTACGATTCCGTGACAAAGGGGCGGCAAGTCGCATGGTATGGAGTTGAATCCACACACGTTTGGCCGGCATCAAATAAAGATTTTGGGAAGAAAAAAGATCGTCCTGGCGTCCTTAAACTGACTCAACACCGCCACCAGTGAGTAGGTCCAGTCCATTCCCACCGTGTGCATCATCTCTGTTTGTATAAGGATAATATATGTTCTAAGGTCACATTGGGATCCAGAAGACATGAAAATATGCTGACATCCACACAGTATGACCCAGAAAAACATTCTATGCACATCAATATTTGATGAAAGTCCAACTTTGTATTGTGTAAGAATTGGGGATATAAGGAGCTGTCCGGGATTCATTCAGGAGTGTGCATTCGCGAATACCATTCGGCTTTGTTGTCTCTCGTTTGCGGGTGGCAATAAACTCTCCATCTATACTTGACCTGGACTCCCCGATTCCTCTTGCTTTTAGCTAGTTGAAGTGAATTAGATAGGTCGTTATTATTAATGCCACCACACTCTGTGGTCCAGATGTGGTGCTCTGCTGCGGGGGGGGATGCGGGGGGGGGGGGATGGTACTCCTCTCGGAGGATTTGCGCCGAGCCTTGGGGGCTTTGAGTCGTGTGCTGCACGGCACCAGCTCTGGTGTGTGTGACCGGTGCGCTCAGGGTCACGTGTGTGCTCCGTGAGTCGCTCGGGGTCACGTGTGTGCTCTGTGTTTGCGTTAATTGTGTGTTACGAGCAGGGCCGGCCCGAGGCATAAGCGATACAAGCGGGCGCTTGGGGCCTCCTGACCGCCAGGGGGCCCCCTATCGGAAAAAAAAAATTATAATTAAAAATAATAATAATAATAATATTAAATAACTTAAACAAGTGACCTGATTGAATGAAATAAAGAATACATCTATACAAGAAAATTCTGATTTTACGATCAATATATCTGCCAGATTTTAGAAGTTCCAAATAGTTAGTTTAAAAGGTTAATTGAATACTGAGTCACTTTCATTATTTAATCTATGTATCTATGTAACGTTCTATTTTTTATTATATTCATGCTTGTCTATTTTGTTTTTATTTTGTAATTGAAAATTGCTAACTTAATACGCATTTGCACAGTTGCAAATTATTTATTTAATATGTTTGTGATCGTTTGTTTGGAATACAGAGGCACTATCATTATTTATTTTTTATTTTTTAATGTTATTTTTGATAATATTAATGTTTATTAAAGATTTAAGATCTGTTTATTAAACTGATACTTAAAAAAAAAATACAAATGCTGTTGTATTTAATTATTTTACAATTTAACTTCAGTAAACCACACTTGATGCTTCACTTTGAATATGAAAGTTTAAAATAAATCTGTGATCTAAGTGCCCTCTAAGGTTAAAAGGTGACTGTTTTGGTGTAAATAACGACTATAATAATACAGGGGTCTATCAAGGGACAAAAGTCTAGAATATTTTTGGCATGAGAGCAACTGAATGAGCCTTCCAGGCCCAAGAGGTCAAGGGCACTGAAGCCCAAGCCCAAGTCACCATCTCAATAAGTCAAAAAGCAAAATTCTATGAATATGCTTAAATTTAGGTATTTCCCTTCTCCAGCTGGCCATATAAAAAATACAGGAAATCACATCTACGTAATTCAGTATTAATACGATTGATAATGTCAATTAATTCATTGTCAAATCATTGTAGTGTGACATTTTTGTCAATAATCGTCGACCGTAAATGACTCCGCTAGGTGGGAGGGGGGGCCCCAATATCAAATTCTGCTTAGGGCCCCCGAAAGGCTTGGGCCGGCCCTGGGCTTGAGGCCACGATACCATGAGCTCTGTTTAGAGTGGATGTATAGTGTGTCCGGCCGTCTGTCTGTGGTTTCTTTCTACAACTGACACAGAGACTCTGAGCCCCCCCCCCCCCGCCCAACCAAAACCCAGGGAGGAGGTCCGAGAATTATACCGGAAAAACATTTGTTGTTCTATTTATAATTTCTGATTAATATATTATCATTCTTATGGCACTTATGGAAGCATTATTCACTAATAAAACAAGAAATCATCGGCTGAACACACGAGAACATTAAGTTGGATCCACTGAGTTGTTTATTGCAATTATGCTTCATTAACAAATAAGACAGAAAAATAGTCCCTTACATGTACACAATAAAGACGAGGACTAAAACTTTTCTTTAATAACTGAACATGTTCTGCGGCCGCTTGGTTCCCAACAGAACACAAAAAAAAACAAGATTCAGTTTAAAGTAATTTACAACATGCAACATTATCCCACAGACCTCTTGGTTATTATGAATGAAATATAAAATCTGTTTTAAATCAGGTTGTAAATCAGGATTATGACAAAAAATATATCAGAGTCCTGATGACCAAAACTGGTGACGTCCGAAAATATTCAAAAATGTACCATCAATAGGTATTTTATATACAAATACAATAATTAATGTGCTTATCTAACTATGGGAGATCTTAGAAGTCTTTTCATGGTTTATCATGCTATACTTTAAAGAAGAGAGAGAGAGAGAGACGGGGAGGGAGGGGGAGAGAGAGAGAGAGAGAGAGAGAGAGAGAGAGAGAGAGAGAGAGACTGTGTGTGTGCGTATGTTTTTTTTTATGTGTGTGGGAACGTGTGTGTGTGTGTGTGTGTGTGTGTGTGTGTTTAAGAGAATAGTGAGCCGGTGTGTGATTAAAAGTAGCTCAATAGAGTGGGAAAAAACACCCAATCTGGCAACACTGCCTGAACGTCCTCTGTGTGTGCGCGCCGGGGGATGCTCTTTTTTTTTTTACGACACTGAGCCCCCCCCATTTTTCTACAACTGACTGACCCCCTGCTCCCCCTGTGATGGAAAATCTACATGTTGTATTGTTTTGGTCTATGTATGAATTTAAGTTTTGTTGCTATTCTGTGTAAATTAAGATAGGGCCTACGTCCTACTCCATGCGGGTCATTTAAAGTGTAAACCGTCAAAAGTTGAGTGATACATTTTATTGCCTGCCTGTTCCTGTGTTTTCGTGTCTTGTAAATGACCCTCCATGCAATCCTTTGATGTATGGGCCTTCTCCTCTACCCCCTGGCTAGCGTCAACCAAGCCAGGGGTTTTAGATGACACGGCCGCTACCCCCTCCAATGGCATTCCCCACAGCTGCAGTTGTAAAGATAACCATCTGGTACACAAAGGCTTTTTGGGGGACACACCTCCTCCAGAGCCCAACTCTCAGTGGAATAAGAACTCATCGATTCAGACACTCGGTGGACTTCTGAAGCGTACCTTCAGAGAATGAAGTAACACGCAGAGAGAAGCTCCCATCTGAGGCCTCAGATTATTGTAATGTATGCCTGTTATGTTGTTTGTTGATGCATGTTGTGATGCATCTTTGTTCGTACTTTTATTACAAATATATGACCGCTAATTGTCAACAGTATTGTGTGTTTTTTCGCATCTAAAGATCTCATCTGTCTCAGACGCAATATCTAATAGAGAAATTGCCACGACACCCCGCGCCCGTTTTTTTTTTTCCTACAACCGACACAGAGTCACTGAGGACCCCACTAGTGGCCCCCCTGGGCTCCCCCGCCACCAGACCCCCACCCCCGGGAGGAGGTCCTCCTGGGTGAAGGAGGACCAGAAGGTGTGGAGGTGTGTCAGTGTGTCTGAGGACCCTCCTCCACCTGGGGACACTCTGTAGAAGGACAGAGAGCCAGCAGGCCGGTCCAGATACACTCCTACTCTGGTGGAGCCAGCGGGGGGGAGAGGGAGGGCTGTCTCTGTACCGTTGTACCGGGCAGAGTAACCACCATCATCACAATCAAGAACCCAGGACTTGTTGTTCCCTCCAAGCCTGCTGTCAACACCCCCCCCTCCTCTCCTTGTGATTCCTCTGTATGTCACTCCTATATCAACCCGTCCTCCCCACTCTACCTCCCAGTAACAGCGGCCAGTCAGAGCCTCTCTACCCAACACCAGGGGCCAGGAGTCAAATCTGTCTGGGTGATCCGGATACGACTGGTCCTCTCCAACCTCCGTCACCTTCCTGTTGTCCTCAGACAGAGAGAGGTGTCTGTAGGCCGTGTTGGGGTCCAGTGTGAGGTCACAGGCATCTGAGGGAGAACCAGACATGATGAGCTGCTGAACCGCTCTTCATCCTCATCATCATCATCATCATCACTGGTACTTTTCTCCTGAACATGTGAGGGGGGGGGGGGGGGTAATGTGATGTTATAGTTACACTACTGCTTCACCGCCCCCCCCTCAGCCCCTCAGTCCCCCTCAGTCCCTCCTCAGCCCCTCCTCTCACCCCCCCCTCAGTCCCTCCTCACCCCCCCCCTCAGCCCCTCCTCTCACCCCCCCCCCTCAGCCCCCTATGCCGGATTAATGCACCCCTCCCAGCCAATCAGAATCGAGCATTCTTAAATGAAGTAGAATAAATCAATGTAATACCTGCTGGGTATTTATTTTATTTATTTTTTTCTGATGGTGGACAGTATTAAAATACGTAAGATACATGATGTCAGCCATCATCTTCATTCCCAGTAGGATATGACCTTTAGTGATCAGCTGTAGATTCCACGCTGTTAAAAATACTTCACTACAAGTAGTAGGCTATAAGTCCTCCAAATAATTCAGCAGAATTGCATTACTGCCACAAGCAGTGCGATGGTTTGCTAGTTTAACTATACAGCAATACATCAAATTATGTAAGATGATGTGTCCGTTGCGTGGCTGTCATGTGAGAGCCGTGTACGCATTTAATCAGCGTGACTATAACTTTCCCAGCCGAATCAGTGGGGCTCTTCCAATAATTTATAGAACACTGGCCGGGACCATTTTAGAACACTGGCCAGGACCATTTTAGAACACTGGCCGGGACCATTTTAGAACACTGGCCGGGACCATTTTAGAACACTGGCCGGGACCATTTTAGCGCATAATGAATGCTGCCTATTATGCTGATGGCAGTAGGCCTAATGCTATTCTGCTGAATTATTTGGAGGACTTATAGGCTACTTGTAGCGAAGTAATCTTTTAGTTTGGAATCTACAGCTGATCACTTTCACTGGCTAAGCAAAATGAATCCCGAACAGTTGAACCTCTGAATTGATCCTGAAAGCCTACGGCCTAGAATAATTCATTTGTATTCCAATTTAGGCCATCTCACTAAAGGTCACTTAAATGTAGCCTAAAAGCTCACCAAGTATTCAGAATTCAAAGCATTTATTCACAAACACATTCTATTTTTTTGACAAGCGGAGCCCCGCCTTCCCCAGTGAACCAAGAAACCCCGCGCCGTGACGAACAAGGGATTTGTATGGAAAGCCGAGAAGGTATGGAAAGCCAAGAAGGCCACAATCCGGCCCTAGAATATGGAAATCAAGAAGGCCACAATCCGGCCCTAGAATGGAGCGGTAAAAGTGCAAAACCGCACGGAAACCGTACGGAATCGGTACGGATTCCGTGCGGTTTGGTAGGAATTCCGTGCGGTTTGGTAGGAATTCCGTACGGAAGGATTCCGTACGGACGGATTCCGTACGGTTGCCGTATGGATTCCGTACGGTTTTGAATGACTAATAGCCGCGGCTATAGTTATTCACTCCAGCTATTAGTTATTCACTCCGGCTATTAGGTATGCAGAACGAGCCCCTCCCTCTTCTTTGCCTGACCACTAAGTTTGAAGGCTGTCTAACCAATCAGTGAAGAGAAATACCAGACTAAAGTAACGCATTGTCGAGAGCTGCAGTGCCTCCATGTTTCACCGTAACATAAAGCTGTGTTGTCTTTACTAGTTTCACTACAATGTAATGATCACCACTAGCTAGTGGAAAATACATTTGTGTCTAGTACAGTGATATATTTGTATATGTTAGGCTATAAATTGAGATGGCAGTGTGCGAAATACCCGTCAATATTCGGATTGTTCTCGATATGCAGTAGCCAGCTAGGCCATAACATTACAATATTTCATGGATGCAAGCAAGCCTAGACAATCAATCTATATCTATAGCCTACATGTGTCACGCCGCGTCCTGCTACGCGGCCCACTACCTCCACCTAGTGGCCACTTGGCGCCGGTGGTCCTTCTCCTTAAACACCAGTCTGCAGTCATCTAATCACCATTCCCTACTTCAGTCGGAGATCTCCTATCAGCCGGCGCCAGTTCGTCGTTACTCCTGCACAGTCAGTATCGGTCCTACCAGCAATCTCGAGCTTTATAGCAGCCTGTCCCCGTGGTAACTCTCTCCTTCCCTTTCCAGTACTCTCCGGTCGCCGAACCCCTGCCTGCCTGACTACCCGCCTGCCATCGCCCCTGCTTGCCTGTTATCGAACCCCTGCCTGCCTGACTACCCGCCTACCACCGCCCCCTGCCTGCCTGACTACCCGCCTACCACCGCCCCCTGCCTGCCTGTTATCGAACCCCTGCCTGTCTGACTCTCCTGCCGGTTCCTGATGCCTGCCTGTCTGACTCTCCTTCCGGTTCCTGATCCCCGCCTGACTGACTACCCCGTTGGCCTAGGCAGGGGTGGACTGGCCATCTGGCATACCGGGGATCGTCCCGGTGGGCCGTTGACCCAATGTGGGCCGGTCCGGTCCGCTATGTTTTCTTTTTTCCTCTCTTTCTAAATTCCCTCCAATTGGGTCGGCCAATGGGCTACAGAGAGCTAGCAGTGTGTTGCCAGCATCGACGCATATTATTGGTCTATGTTTGTCATTGTCAATCAATCATGGGCTGACTGGCTCAGAGAGCCCTGACAGTGCTGTCAATCACAACACAAACCAGGGTGGGCGGGACCTCATGGCATGGGCCGGAGTCGCGGGAGCCGGTACGGAGCTGAAATCGCCCGGGTGGTGCTGAAAAACGGCGACTTAAGCCTCTGGAGATGGAAGTTAAATGTTCAAAATTGACAGACCTATTTGGTGCCGGGGTCCACACCCCAGCAGGTGCTGCTGCGCCAGAGCGAGTGGAGGCATATATGCTAATTAACGTTAGCCTGGGGCTAGCTAGGCTACATTTTGAGACATGTCCAAAACAAAGTAGAAAACGTTTTTACATTGAATGTGATGTGACCTAATTAACTGTATACTTGTGACAACATATTAGCCCAGAGTTGAAGGGCTGTGACTGTTGGTAGTTGTGGTTGATTTTGTTTAAATATGCCGAATTGTGATATTATGGGTTATTATTGTTCAGATGATTTAGCTAAGCTAGCTAACATCTGCTAACGTCAGCAGTCTCTTGTTGCCATAGCAACAGTAAACATTGACACGGACTCATGAGCTGTAAATAGAGATGCAGAATCAAGCTGTATTGTAAATACAGATCAGATACTTTGAGCACAAAATACATTAGCACAAAATACAAGTAAACCTATAGGAAATTATTACGGTAGTTTAATTGCCATTGAATTTATTGTAATCTTTCAATTAATTTATGGTTTACTGAGGTGATGACTATTGCATGTGGTGAGAGGAACGCAATATGTGTATTTTTAAAGGTTTATGTGAAGAAACATGCTATGTGTGATAAAATGACAATTGGTAATTCATGAATGTCTCCTATATTCTCTGCTACCATCCTCTCCTGTCAAACAGGTTTTCCTGACCTGCTAGAAGTTCTTCTATGATGCTAGAGAGAGAGAGAGAGAGAGAGAGAGAGAGAGAGAGAGAGAGAGAGAGAGAGAGAGAGAGAGATTCGTCTTGACTTTGTGATTTTATTATGCAACTTGTTTTGTCTCAGATTGAAACAAAAGGTTTGATTATTTCCTGATTGAAGATTTTCATATTGATGTTAATTTCAAACATCTGCAGGCCCACTATGCAACTTCGGGAATTTCTTCGCTGTTTTCTTGGTTTTGGCACGCACATTTCTCTACACAGCGCCCCCTACAGCTTCGTAGTAGATATTTTACAAAAATGTCGTAACAACTCGTTGACGACCCTTCCCCATGCACTTCTACGCGAGCCATGTGCATTTGTTTTCAAAGAAGCCGGCGAATGCGTGGAGCCATGTCCGAAGTAAATGTTCATGAAGTGTAGGCAAGGTTATACATTTTTAAAATGGTGTATTTGTATTGCAATAAACATAAAGCCATCCTTTTTTATAGTTGACGGGGAGAATTTATATCCTAGATTATAATTGTTTTATCTTAGGTTGAACAGAACAATCAGTGTGAGAGTGTTGGCCAACATAATAATCTAAATAAACAAGAACCTGGATTCGGGGATTCAGTCTGTATCAGGGGGACGAGACAGACGAACAGCAAAACACCAATGGAAACAAAGGTGTTTATATGGTTGCAACCAAGCAAGCTAGAAACATACAGGGCTCACAACAAAACGGTCGAGAAAACAATTTTTACAGGGCTCACAACAAAATGGTTTGATCAAACACATGTGTACAGAGACTATCAACATCAAGAATACCACGAGGACAAAGTTCACCCAAGGGTACTTTCAATTTCAAAAGCAACACGGCCAAGTCGGAGTCTGATTTGCAGTCTTCTTTTTCTTTCAGTTCACGCTATTCCTGAAAAGCTTGCCCAACGTTTACTCGTGTCTGGCCTCTCTGTCGGTCAGTCTCCCTTTTCTCTTCTTCTGTTCCTCCGACATTGGGTTTCTCTGTCTCTTTTTAGTCGGCTGATCTTTGATGAATGTAACAATCCCTTAGTTACTTGTGTTTATATCGAGCCGGTTCCGTGTTTGGGGGTCTGTGCCGTAAAGCAATTCGTTACTTCGCGAGACCCGAGACTCCCGCGAGAGTGGGCGGCGGGTCGCCGGCAGAAACATATTCCTTTTCTCCGCCAAGATGCGCAAGGGGGAGTTGAAACAACGAACAATCAAACAAAAATGTATAATGGAACCATCGCAATGACTCCTAGCCTGTTATATTAAGGTAAATCAAGCCAAAAAAGTTGCATAGTTCCCCTTTCACTCGTGTCTGATCTCTTTTCTGGTCCATTCTTCTTTTGTTCCACCGACAGTCGCCTCTTGGGTTCCTTATCAGTCGATTGATCCATGATGAATGCAACAATTGCCTCGCAACTGGCTGTTTATATCTAGCCGGTACCATGTTTGGGTGTGTGTCTGTGCCGTAAAGCATTTTCGAAACTACAATCTGACTACATTTTCGAGGATACTTCCGCTGCGTCACATCCGGAATGTCCCGGTCCGAGCAGATCAAGTTGCATATGCGCTTTTTCACTGTAGAGGCGACATGGGAAAATGACACACCCACCAATCGACCCAGAAATGGATGCAGAACCATCAGCATAACTCTCAACCTGCATACTTAATGTAATTTTGGCTAAAAAAGTTGCATAGTGGGCCTTTAAGTTCAATTAACAGTTATGCAGGTAGGCATTGGGGCTCTTTGGAGACTTAAGTCATCCTTCATGACAGATAAATTTGTCACCAAGCGTCACTACATCAAAAAAGGCTACATGGCTATTGGCTACATATACTTGTCAGTACACAGATACTGAGTTCTGTTTGCAAGTCATGAATTTGGTGAGGAGTGTAGCTGGCTGACTGCGGACGAGGAAGTAAGTTTTTATAACCATTAATAGAGAATACTTTTTTTTTTACCTATAGCCGTGTGAAAAAGTCTAAGACATGAATTACAGGTCTGAATAGATATGCATTCTCATGCGTGTATCTGCACATGTAAACATACATGTGCACATACATGTATATGAGAATGCATATATATTTAAATATATTTTGGATGTCATCTCGTCCCACCCCTAGTGCTGATAATGTAGTGGGCTGGTCTGGACAGAAAATGCCAGGGCTGACTTTCTGTCCCAGTCCACCCCTGGGCCTAGGCCATAACATTACAATATTTCATTGATGCTGCAGTGATGTATGAATGTATGGGCCACTGTAGTGCGATACCTGTGACGTCATATCCATGTGTCCGGAAATGTTGTTCTATTAATGAAACCTTCACGGCAGTCACAGTTAATGCCTCCGCACATGACATGGTGTCAGAAGTGGCAGATTTACGATTTTTTAAGGGACAATGGCGAAGTTGGGACCTCCAGAAAAGTTTGATTTCACCCGTCCGGCTGAGTGGCCGATGTGGCGCCGACGTTTTGATCGCTATCGGGTGGCAACAAAACTAGACCGGGACAGTGGTGTAGTGCAGGTGAACACGCTTCTCTATGCTATGGGAAGTGAGGCGGAGGCTATATACGATTTGTTTGTGTTTGACCGGAGCGTAGCCCTTGAAGACGATGATGACGAAGTAAGCCCTGAGAATGATTACGACGTTGTGATAAAGAAGTTTCACAAGCATTTTGTGCCGAAGAGAAACATAATACACGAACGGGCATGCTTTCATAAGCGGGTTCAAAAGCCCGGTGAGCCTGTTGAAGCTTTTATCAGAGGCCTGTATGAGTTAGCACAGTACTGAGAGTTCGGTGTGACCAAGGACGAGCAAATCAGGGATAGGATTGTGATTGGCATATCCGACACGGGAGTTTCAGAAAAGTTACAGTTGGAGCCAGAACTGTCGCTTGAGAAAGCAATTCAAATAACTCGTCAGAGTGAGCAAATAAAACAGCAAAACGTGAGTTTGCATGCTGACAGTGACTGTGCAGTGGATGCTATGAGACAGGGAAGATGGCAATCCAATGGAAGAAATGGTGCGAAGGATAGACCACAGTGGCAGAGAAGGGACGACAGGGGTGAGTCAAGGCAGTTTGCCTGTTCACGTTGCAATGGTCAGCATGGGAACGGACGTCCCTGCCCAGCTAAAGATAAGAGATGCAGGAAATGCAACAAATTAGGGCACTTCGAGGCCGTCTGTCAAAGTAAATCACTAAAGGAAGTCAATGTCACGTCGGACTGTACTGAGGAGTACAGTGAAGATGCATTTTTCGTTGGTGCTGTGATGGAGGCGACAACAGACGTGATTGAGCAGCCTGGCTCCGAAAATGAGTGGCTGGTGGAATTGCATGTAAATGGCAGTCCTGTTGAATTTAAAATAGACACTGGTGTAGACATCACAGTAATGTCACAGACTGCTTTCAATAGGCTAGTGCGGCGCCCACGATTGGTCATGACTGGGCCAAAACCACTCATTACCAGCCTAGGAGGAGAAGTGCAATGTGTGGGCAGATTCCTTGCCACAAGTCCATACAAGGGACAGCATTATAAGTACTGGGTGACTGTTATAAGGGGGCCGTACTCACATAGTCTACTGGGACGCAATGTCGCTAAGAGAATGGGCCTGGTGATGAGAGTCAATGCTGTTTTATCAGATCTGCTAGAGGGTGTGTTTGGGGACATCGGCCTGTTGAAGTGTGACCCTGTGAAGATTGAATTGAAACCGGATGACGAGCCCTACACCCTTACAACTCCGCGCCGTATCCCGTTTCCTCTCCTGCCAAAAGTCGAAGCCGATTTGCGACGCATGCTGTCCCTGGGCATAATTGAGGGGGTCACGGACCCGACGGATTGGTGTGCCCCGATGGTCCCTGTCGAAAAGAAGAACAAAGAAGTGAGAGTGTGCGTCGACCTAAAACGCCTGAACAAGGCAGTAAAGCGTGAGAGGTACATTTTGCCAACGCTTGAAGACATCGAAAGCTGGCTGGAGCAAAGCTGGCTGGAGCAAAGATATTCTCCACTCTCGACGCTTCATGCGGATTTTGGCAAATCCCGTTGGAGGAGAATAGCCGCAAGGTGACAACGTGCATTACTCCCATTGGCAGGTTCTGTTTCCGTAGACTCCCATTCGGGATAACGTCAGCTCCAGAAATTGTTCAAAGACAGATGTCCACTTTGCTTAAGGACCACGAGGGGGTTGTCGTAGTGATTGACGACATTCTGGTGTATGGAGCCACGACCGAGGAGCATGACCGTAGTCTGAATGCAGTTTTGAGGACTGTCAAAGACAGTGGACTGAAATTGAACAGGGCCCAATGCCACTTTGGCAAGTCAGAAATTCAGTACTTTGGACACCTCATCAGTGCGGATGGCCTGAGGCCGGACCCCAGCAAGGTGAAGGCAGTCACCCAAATGGCCAGTCCTACAAGTGTCGAGGAACTGCGTCAGGTCCTGGGCCTCATCAACTATGTTGGGAGATTTCTGCCTGATCTCTCCACTAAACTGCATCCGATCACTTCTCTGCTGAAGAGGGAAAACAACTGGGTCTGGAGTGAGGCACAGGAAAGAGCGTTTGAGACTGTCAAAGACATGCTTGTGTCAGCCCCTGGCATAATACGAAGCTAACAGGAAGACTGTCGTCAGTGCAGACGCGAGCAGCTACGGCTTAGGGGCTGCGTTAATGCAGGAACATGGCGGCGAGTGGAAGCCAGTGGCATTCTGTTCTCGTACACTGTCAGAGGCCGAGTAAAGGTACTCACAAATTGAAAAGGAGTGCCTGGCGTGTGTGTGGGCCTGCGAGAGGTTTGCACGCTACGTACAAGGTATGGACAGTTTTCACGTGCACACAGACCACAAACCTCTCGTGCCGCTTATCAATACCTACGACCTGGACAAAGCTCCTCCTAGGTTTCAGAGGCTTCTCATGCGCCTTCTTCGTTTTAATGTGGTGGCCGAGCACATTCCAGGGAAACAGTTAGTCTTCGCTGACACACTCTCCAGACAGCCCTTGTCCGAGGTGAGTGATGGGGAGCTGGAGCACGAGGTTCAGGCCTACGTGGAATCAGTCGTTGCCAATGCTCCAGTCTCATCACAAAGGCTCAGCGAGATCCGCACAGCTACTCAACAGGACGGTGAGCTGCTGCAGATCATAGCCTTTATCAGAAATGGGTGGCTGCCCAAGTCACGGATGCTACCATCTCTACAGCCTTAGTTTTCTGCTAGGGCTCGTCTCTCCGAAACAGATGGGCTGGTGCTATATCAGGATAGGATCGTTATCCCTGTTGCGCTGAGATCTGCCATACTGGAGCAGATTCATGGAGGCCATCAGGGCCTGACAAGGTGCCGTGTGCGAGCCAGGATGTCAGTGTGGTGGCCACGCGTCAGTGGTGACATAACACAGAAAGTCTCAGCATGCCGATTCTGAGTCGAAAACAGACCCACTCAGCGACGTGAGCCACTACTCACCACAGCCCTACCAGAGGGCCCATGGCAGCGCATTGCAGCAGACCTCTGCGAACTGGAAAAGAAGAGTTACCTCGTGGTGACGGACTACTACTCAAGGGACCTTGAAATAGCCCACCTCTCTTCAACGTCCACCATGCAAGTCATCAACAGGTTAAAAGTCATGTTCGTGAGACGGGGGATACCACTGGAACTGGTGAGTGACAACGACCCACAGTTCACATCTGGGGAGTACAAAGACTTTAGTGAGAAGTATGGTTTTGCCCATACTACCACTAGCCCTCACTACCCCCAGGCAAACGGTGCAGCAGAACGGGCTGTTCAGACGGCCAAGCACATCCTGAAGCAGCCCAGTCCACATCTGGCTCTGTTGTGTCCCAGAGCTACCCCTAGTGCAGCAACCGGTGTGAGCCCAGCTCAGCTCATGACTGGGAGATGCATCAGAACTACACTTCCTATGTTGGAAGAGAAGCTACAGCCTGCACCTGTTGACAGACAACAGGTTCAGGAAAAAGACACACGGACAAAGTCGTCCTACCGGTTCTACTACGACCGCCGCCACTCTGCATTTCCACTTCCAGCACTTCATCAGGGCCAGGACGTCAGAGTCAAGATTGATGGAGATAAGGGGTGGAAAACTCCTGCCACAGTCGTTGGCCAGTGCAAAGAGCCCCGGTCGTACCTGGTGAAGATGGACAGCGGCGCAGTGCTGCGTCGCAACCGGAGACACCTGCAGGCTTTGCCGGGGTCTGCAGATTCGTCTGAAGAACAGCAGCTGCGGGCGAGACCTACACCACTGCCAAGCGGGTCTTCTCCTGCGGCCAGTCCTGCCCTCAGCGACAAGCCACCAGACCAGATGTCACCAGACCGAGCCGTGGGGCATGCATCCCCGCATACACCGCCGGGGGGGGTACAGGTGACTTCCAGAGGTCATGAGGTCAGACTTCCTTGCAGGTATAGGGACACTTAACTCTTAGGCCTGCTTTAATGCACTTATGATACACTTCAAATTAAAGCAGGGATTTGTTATGTTATTAAATTGAAATGTTATTGTTGAGATTCTGACTGTTTTCATAGGGTTACCCTTTCATACGGTTGTTATAAGAAATGCACTTTTGAGTTATGAAATGGAATTGAACTGTATGGCTGTTGCCGAAGTCGGAAACCCATGGACTTTTTGGACTGTTTCAGAGCAATAGGGACAGCAACTATTGAGGGCAGAATAATCCCTACGTTGCTGTGGATGGCGGGCACCCCAATCCACGTCTACCCCAAAATCCTAGTTCTATGTGACCCTGTTATGGAAATTATGCCGGTTCTGTTTTGGAAAATGCATGGGATATCTCAATGACTTAAAAGGGAGAAATGTAGTGATGTATGAATGTATGGGCCACTGTAGTGTGATACCTGTGACGTCATATCCATGTGTCCGGAAATAAACCAGTTTTTCTATTAATGAAACCTACACGGTACTGACGGTTAATGCCTCCGCACATGACAGATGCAAGCCAAGAAAATCAGTCTATATCTATAGCCTACATGACAACAGAAGAACAATGAACTGAATAAATGCCAGGTATATAGCATATCGGAGACGGGCACACATCCAGTGCATTTGCAAATGAGTGCCTGCAGTATGACCGATCTTGTGACATTATTCAACCATCCATCTATAGCTAATACGATCAGACAGATCATTGATCACATATAAGCCCACAACAAGCCCAACATCACCACGGCAGGTGCGCTCTCTCTCTCGCACATTCACACAATCACTCCAATTTCTCCAACTCCAAGGCAAGGCTGTTTCACTAAGACCACAAACAACCACAACTAACCAGCCTACATATCCGCAACAATGCACAACAATCAGTTCTATACATTGCGTCTATCTTCTGTTTGGCGCACATGGCTAATTTGCATACTTGCGCAGGACTGTCGGCTCCGCTTGGCAAAAAAATAGAACGAATTTGTGAATAAATGCTTTGAATTCTGAATACTGGACACGGTGAGCTTAAATAGGCTACATTTAAGTGACCTTTAGTGAGAAACGGAATACAAATTAATTATTCTAGGACATAGGCTTTCAGGATCACTTCAGAGGTTCAACTGTTCGGGATTCATTTTGCTTAGCCAGTGAAAGTGATCAGCTGTAGATTCCAAACTGTTAAAAATACTTCACTACAAGTAGGCTATAAGTCCTCCAAATAATTCAGCAGAATTGCATTAGGCCTACTGCCACAAGCATAGGCAGCAGTAGTAGTCATATGTGCTAAAATGGTCCCTGCCAGTGTTTTTTCATTCTGATGTTTGTGGATGAATCTTTCAGCTACAGCTTTGTTACATTTCCTTGCGATGGTTTGCTAGTTTAACTATACAGCAATACATCAAATTATGTAAGATGATGTGTCTGTTGCGTGGCTGTCATGTGAGAGCCGTATACGCATTTTAAAAACACCTGTATTCAGCGTGCAGTGTTGGGAGTAACGCGTTACAAAAGTAATGTGATTACTGTAATGCATTACTTTTTGCTGTAACGCAAAATGGTAATATTTTACTCGGTACAAATCTCAGTAACGCCCGTTACAATGCATTTTTAACCCGAAATTAACGGGTGTGGTTTTTATACAAATTCGCCAACACCGCAAAATTTGCAGAGGAGAAAAAAACCCACGCAAATGTTTACTTCGTCTTACTGCTAGAGGAGAAGATGACAGCAGCAGCAGAGTCGGACTCTACATTTGCGTGATGGGTATGCTACTGTAGCCGAGCGTTCTGGGTTCGCCTATATTGTAGTATTATAGAAAACAATGTACGGGACCGGAGACGAGATAGTGTCTTCAGCAGCCAACTCTGCTTCACTTTAATCTCAGACACACCCACACAACATATCAGCCGTAACACTTCCCCGAACTTCCCCCCCTACGGCAACTCACGAGGGACACACCTCCTTTTCCAATCTAAACACAGAACAACACGGGACCTATGGCTATGGCCATAGACATTATGTAGGTCTAGCTACGTCATTCATTATGCTATGACTTCTCTGTGAATGTAAGCAAATAAAGGGATAGAAATGTAAAAAGGGTTGTGTATCTTGTCATGACTTTTTTTTTACAATCTCTATTGATTTCAATACCTAAAGATACAGTATTTATATTATAAAATGTATTGCACCATGAGCCATAACTGCGAACATTATATTGTACATTTGTTAGCCTTAAGCCTAGCTCAGTCATTATGCCAACCACATCACCTCCTGCTGTGTAATGAGCTGCATTGAAACCAAGAAGATCCATTGAGAACACCAAATCCATATTTCATGTAATTTTGGTGAAAGTAATGCAAAAGTAATGTAAAAGTAGTGTAATCCCTTACAATTCAAAGAAAGTAATACTGTAATGTAACTAATTACTTTGAAATGACAGTAACAAGTAATAAATAATGCATTACACTTTTGAAGTAACTTGCCCAACACTGTCAGCGTGACTATGACTTTCCCAGCCGATCCAGGGGGGCTCTTCCAATAATTTATAGAACACTGGCCGGGACCATTTTAGAACACTGGCCGGGACCATTTTAGAACACTGGCCGGGACCATTTTAGAACACTGGCCGGGACCATTTTAGAACACTGGCCGGGACCATTTTAGCGCATAATGACTGCTGCCTATTATGCTTATGGCAGTAGGCCTAATGCAATTCTGATGAATATTTGGAGGACTTATAGCCTACTTGTAGTGAAGTATTTTTAACAGTGTGGAATCTACAGCTGGTCACTTTCACTGGCTGGTATATATTAAACCAGGATCATGCCATAAATGTGTTACCCCGTGTTTCACATATACTAAAATTGGAACGATACAGAGAAGATTATGGCCCTCGCGCAGAGAAGACACACAAACTCGTGAAGCGTTCTAAATTTTAGTTTCTTATTAATATCTCTATTCTAATAATCCTCCTTCTCTCGCTGCGTCCTGGTGAACCCGAGAACGGATTACGAGATAGTATTTTAGTTCCATGTACACCATTGAGAGCGTGTGATTCAAGCATGTCACCGTAACACTGTCCAAAGCATCAAACATACCACAGCGAGAGTGTCCTGCTGTTCAGCTCATAGAGCTGGGCGCCCGGGCCATCAACCTCTCGTGTCCCAGCACAAGGTCGCCAGGAACGCAGAGGGTGAGGTCCTCCGCCTCGATATCCTTTAAACTTTATTCAGAATCACAGTTTTAGTTTCATACCGGCTTCGTTTTCAGTTGGTCTCATTGATTTAAGTTGACGCCGGAGCGTGAGAACGTTCAGGCAGTGTTGCCGGATTGGGCTGTTTTTCCCCACTCTATTGAGATTCAGAGTAAAGTTTAAACAATATCGAAATTACGTTTGGATATTATGTGCCAGTGTATAGATTTGTTAAATGGTTTGAACTAAGATAAACGGTGAAAATTGATTTAGTTAACATCTTAAACAGACAGCTCTGCCGTCCTCCCATTGACTCCCATGTAAAAAAAAAGATAATATTTTAAAAGTAGAATATCTTAAAAGTATAAAATTATTAAAAGATCTGAAAAGATGCGTGGGATTCCAAGCTATTCTGAATGTTTTAAAATGTGAATGGAGTCTCTAGGTGAAAAATTTAGGAAGGAGATAGGTCCCGAAGTTTGTAGAGAATAAGAAAGAAAGAAAGAATAAAATAGTTGAGCGCTGCATGCAGAACTCATCTAATGAACGGGCTCATTTGTGTGTAGTTCTTCTTCACATGCGGATCAGTTCAGACTATGAACCGCTCACACTGGAAATTATATTGGCAACATTTAAAAACATAATGTTTTTTTTTACCAAACAAAAATCCTGAGCCATAAAGGTTTGGCGTCAGCTTTAGCTTGCAGTGTGAACGAAGTAATTTGATTGGCCAAGAGGCATTCCATGAGTGCTGATTCATAAGGTTAATCTACGTCCCGTATTTTAGAACGAACGCCATTTGATCTGGTCCCATACGGCCGCCCTCACCCCTCATCTGAATGAGAGAGACGTCTGGACAGATTTACATTTTAGGCTGCAACCCTTATTTGTTACCCCCAGTTTTTTTATGTCCGTTATTACCGGCCTCACGCTTGACTCGATTAAATTTCCATGACATATATATTTATTTATATACTTATCTAGGTCACAACCCCATACAGTGGAAGGACGCAAAAGGGAAGCACTTTATTTTATATTTTATATATATACTAATTATAATAAAATATATTTATATTTTATTATGTTATATCTATTTATATTATATTTATATTATATTCTGATGCAGCTAACCACTTATCTCTTCTCCTTTTCTCTATTGTTACAGAATAATTAATCCAGCCGGGGTTCCTCTTAAGGCTGTTGTTACAGCCCTCTGCACACCGAGCTGCCGGCCTGACTGTGGTTTGTATTTGATTGTGGTCGTAGATGTTGTTGGTGGCTGACCCAGTTTACCACTGAGACCAACGGATCAGTGGGAGCAGTCGGCAAGACGGCTGCGCAGAGCTACGGGGACGTCAACAGGACTGGGACTTTTTACTCTCCCTGTATCCCTCCACTGGACAGGTGTTTCTAATAAAGTTAAATACGTTTAGGATGTAGGCTGCCTGCTATAACAGCAGAATGGTGGTCGGGATGATTCAGACTAAACAGACACTTACACTTCTTTAGACCAGGTTTCAGCCTCCACACTCCACCGTGCTCCAAACTGAGGGAGACAAAGAGAGAGCAGCGTGCGGTCTTTAGAAACAGAAGGATTCACATTCATCAGAGACCTTGTCCCTGAGTGGGGAGCTGTCCTCTCCATACCTGAGAGTGTCCAGTCTCCAGCGTGGATCCTCCAGTCCAGCAGAGAGCAGCGCAGCTCCAGAGTCTCCTGGGTGATTGTAGCTCAGGTACAGCTCTCTCAGATGGGAGGGGTTGGAGCTCAGAGCTGAGGCCAGAGAAGCACAGCCTTCCTGTGTGACCAGGCAGCCAGACAAGCTACACACACACACACACACACACACACACACACACACACACACACACACACACACACACACACACACACACACACACACACACACACACACAATGAGAGGTCCTGAGAGGAGACCAGAGTCCTGATTGACAGGCCATCTAGTCATATCAGTAGCTGAAAATGGAACATGCTTGTCCTCCGATCATATGTAAAGGGCGGGACGGACAAAACTGTATAGTAGCTTCCCAATGATATGACAGTTAGCAGAGGAACTCAGGCTGACTAGCTGTTTAGTTGGCTCCCGCACTTTCAGGATACACTTCATCCCTTGTACCGGGTGTTATGCTACGGCAATCAGCTGAAATCTAAATACTGTGATTTCACCATATTCTCAAAATGGTTGAGGAAACCTCTGCCTATACCTCTCAACATGGCACACAGGTAGAAACAGCCCTTGTAAAATGTCCCCATTTCCTACAAATTACAATGAAATAAACTCTTATATTCCACCTCTAGAACCTTCAACTCTTTGCAGGTTGAGTCAAACTGACCAGAGAGTATCCAGTGTACAGTGTGGACTCCCCAGTCCAGCAGAGAGCAGCTTCACTCCTGAATCCTTCAGATCATTGTTACTCAGGTCCAGCTCCGTCAGACGAGAGGAGTTGTTGCTGAGAACTGAGGCCAGAGCTTCACAGCATTCCTCTGACAGCTGACAGCCAATCAGACTTCACACACAATAAACAGAACATGTTAGGGACTTCGGTTAAATGTTTTATTACATTTTAAACCCTGGTCTTTTTGCATTTTTATTAATGATAATGACTGTGATTTTTAAATTATCATGAGGTAGATTTCAAATGCATGAACATATATGAAACAACACTTATCACTAAAGTTCCCAAAAACACAGTTTTAAGAAGTCACTGTTATTTAACGTTACTAAACAACTCCAAAGTCAATATTGAGTACACTAAGAATGCAATTGAACACACGCCTTATCCTATCATTTAAATGTCTCTTGGCATGAAAATCTCACTTCATGAGGTTTTCTAACATTAATATGAGTTTCCCTACCCTACCTACAGTCCCCCAGTGGCTAAAACTTGCGATCGGTGTAAAACAAGCCCTAGGTAACCTGCTTGCCTTTGAAAAAATGGAAAGTGCGCTGATTTGGAATGTGGCCCGATAAGTCGTCATAAGGGGCCAAGCTCCTCCCCTTTCTCTGATCAGAGTATTTGGCCCGCCAATGAGAAAATGAGCTACGACCGTGCGAGCGCCACAGGTGTGTGTGTGTATGTGATTACGCACAGTGTAGTGTTTGGGACCTGACACCAACCCCCTACTATAGATTGGGCTAAACAGGTGAAGCGCCCCTACCCCCAGGTAAGTAGCCCAATAAATGATAAATAAAATAGAAAATGTCTGTGCTTTACCTCTGATGTTCACTCAACATGAAACACAGTTTATATTTCAGAGAAATATTTCAGAAGAAGCTTGCCAATGTTCAATACAGTATACATACATTTGTTCCAATCATCATTAAAGATGAACTGAACTGAAATTATCAACATCGATAACGTGTTAGTTATGACCATTATAAAAAAATGACACTAACAAAAATATTACAAAAAAAATATATAGCTTTTTTAGCAACTAAAGAAAATGCGTCTTTTAGTATTAGAGCGCCGATGACGTCACTGGCATGGTAGGACTAGGTCGTTGCTGCAGACACGCAAACGTCTTCTACACTCCACGGGGGAAAATAGTGATTTTAATATGGCTGGTTAGTTTACAGAGTTTGAGCCTGTGAGGGACATGCCTGTAGTGTCCGACTGCCACCCGGTGGAGAGGGATACATTTCAGGCTCCAGCTCCACCTTTGGATCGTGTGGGTGTGACTGGTGTGCGTGTGGGTGCTGCCGGAGCATGGACACTGCCATTGAATAGGTCTGCTGCCGAGAGGTCCAGGTCAAACTTGAGCATCTAATGGTGGGATTAGGTTGCATAACCATGCATAGGGCATTTCGGATGCTGTGCGGCGAGAGAGGTTTTGGAAGTGGCCATGCTCTCTCTACGGGACGTCCGAGCGGAGACACTGGAGCGCCCCATAAATAGCAACCAAGTAACAAGGCGAAAACAATCATTCCCCCTCCGTTTTCCTTTGATGCGTTTCAGGAATATCTGCGTAAAGACGGACTCATTGGGGAAACGCAACGAGCTGTACAAACGCTGTAGTACCTACTTATTCAAGGCGCTGGTTCTCCACAAAAAAGTGGAGTGCATCAAGCCTGCGCGCATCCAGCCTACGCGCTGTATAAAGACATTCAAGTCGAGGAGGAGATAGTTGTTGTTTAACCTTTTAGATTGAGTACAAGGGAAGTACAGTTAGTAATTCAATTGGCCAAGGGGCTGTATTTAAAGCTATAAAAATATTTAAAAATAAAACCCTGTAACTTTCAACGCAACTCTAACGTTGCTTCAGGCGTCCACACGACTCCTAACACGAACCTGCATAGGTCCGGTTTTATTTGAAACCACCATGGGACCATGGACCTATTAAAGAACGTGGTTTATTATCTGCCTAATAACATGGTTATTAAAGACACAGTTTCACAAAAAAATCGGCTCCGGGTGGACGGGACCTTAAAGACATGCTAGATGCACTTTGGGAGATACACCCGCGGATGAGCATAGATGCGAGGTGGATTCACGAGTGTCACGTTTACTTTAGGTGGATGTTGGAGGTTTACTTTCTGGTGGATGTTGATGGATATTGCACAGATACATCTTACTATGAAACTACTTCTTCGAGTTGAACTCCCTCTGCATCAGCAATCGGCGAACATCAGGGTGAGTAGAAAGGGACATTTGTGGAACCCGCTGTGGTTTAATTAGCAGCTTGGAAACATAGATCTGTGATATCGTCGGAGTAATAGTTTATACACTTTATGGTCCGAGTGCTAGCTTGTGGAGATTGACCTGACAGGGGCTATCGGCGGGTTTGTCAGTTTTAAGGCTGCCAGACATGTATTAAGCGCTGGTTTCCTATTCAAAGGTAGCCTGTGGAAATGTATGATTACCCCAGCTGCCATGGCCCTATATAATTCATTACTGCAGCCAGGGGCAATGCAATAAGATGATCTTCCTGTAGACCTGGTTGTTTGCTTTTCCATAGCTAGTTCAGCGAGCCTCAGAGCCTGACTCATTACCTGCTACAGAGTAGGAGTTCGTTACTATGTTTTAGCTGATTGTTGAAATCCAACATGGCGGCGCCCTGTAACACTTTCACATTACAATTTAATCCCTTTTAGCAAGTTCAGGCATTTTTAGTTATTGTACCAATGAGAAGGCAGACAATACATCTGTTATATCAACTAAACTTCAAATTTCAGTTCAGTTCATCTTTAACATTTCAACCGGGAAAACATGAATCACATTTCCATGCTAACGTTCAAATCATAATCACATCCAATTATATATCTATATTATAACACTTAACAATTGGGCAGGAAAGACACTGTTTCTTCAGTCCTGTACAGTTATTTGTGTGAACCAGCGACACTACTGTGCGTTACATGTGGGCATATGTGCGGAATGCACAGCGGTGCAATGTCCCTTCCAGTGCAGTGCGCGTGTGTGTGCGTGGTCGTGTGCGTGTGTGCGTGTGTGCGGGCGCACCGTTGCTTTGTTCAGTCACAGTTCTGTTCGGACTGCGCACGATGTGTGTGTCTTCTGTTTCAGTGTAAATGGTTAGGTGTGGTGCAGGGATTACCGATATCGCAGCAGAGATCGCACTTCGGGATGTGCAATGGCTGGCAGGCTAAACTTCTCCTGAAACGTCCCCAGCTTTCGGGCAGCTCTGGGCAACCACGTAGGACAGGACTCGTAATAATGACATGGAGAGCCTCTTTCCCCCCATTGCTTCCACTGACGCCCAGACTCACTCCACAACGAAACGCTCAAAACCGCCGCACCACTCCCAGCGACCGAGTTGACGTTAAACCGTACTAGACTTAACTTAGCACTAATAAAACAAAACGGAAAGAATTCTCTCCCGCCCCTTTCCTTTTCCGTGCCCTTCATGCGTCTTAAAGGCGCAGTCTATTTGTACCCGTTACATATGATATAGATATCTATGTATCATATGATATTATTGAGATAGAGAGCTCCAGGACTCCCGCCAGAGCACCCAGAGTGTTCTTGAATATTTACAGAACACGGCCAAAAGCTGTGTGAGCCTCGCCATTGCGATACATCCACTGTAAACAGAGCTCATGGTACCGTGGCCGCAAGCTGCTCAGGGCCACACCCCCACCCTCCTCCTTGACCCGCCTCTCTCCTCCTCATTTGCATAAAAGCTAGAGACATCGATACGGCACATTTTGGGAAAGCTCAATGTGCGACTGGCTCGTAGTGGCTGTAATTCTGCACCACGGCTGAATTCAGGGAACGTCTTCAAATATTGTGTTTTTGGCCCACTAATATCTATATTAAAGCATCCATAAAAAAGCATGCCATGGGGCCTTTAAAAACTCAAAAAATGTGATGGGCACCTTTTACTGTCATGCTAACCAAAATACAAATATGTGGAGTCATTGTTATAAGAATAAGATATTTATGTGTTTGAACTTTACGGATGCAAATATGTTAAGCGTCTTCTGAAATGGAACTTTGAGTAGAACTGACCAGAGAGTTTCCAGTGTACAGTCTGGACTCCCCAGTCCAGCAGAGAGCAGCTTCACTCCTGAATCCTTCAGCCAATTGATACTCAGGTCCAGCTCTCTCAGACTAGAGGAGTTGGAGCTGAGAACTGAGGCCAGAGCTTCACAGCACCTCTCTGACAACCGACAGCCATTCATCCTTTACACACAATAAATAGAACATGTTATTAAATATGATGAAATGTTTCGTTTACGTATAAAAGCCTTCAATACTTATTTTTATGATAAAATAAAGGAAAATTGTGTTCATTTTGTATTGGGTGCATGTTTAAATATTGTAAAGGCGCTCTGTGAATGCTGTGTATGTCATTACAACTGTTATATTTTAGTATTATGTAAATTGAGTTGTGCATTGTAATGTTATGAGTTCACTTACATAAATGATTTGTATGTTATTGTAACTTTTACATACTAGTATTATGTAAATGGTGTTGTGTATTGTAATACATGTCATTAATTAACCTACAGAGATGTTTTGGAGGCTTTGACCACTGGCAGCAGCCTCAGAAGACCTCTCTCTGAGGCTGAGTATTTCTTCAGGTCAAACACGTCCAGCTCCTCTTCTGATGACAGTAAGATGAAGGCCAGAGCTGAACACTGAGCAGGGGAGAGAGATTTTCCAGAGAGTCTTCCTGATGTCAGGGACTGTTGGATCTCCACCACTAGGGAACGGTCGTTAAGCTCATCCAGACACTGGAACAGATTGAGAATTCCCTCTGGAGGGAGATCTTCACTTATCTTCTCCTGGATGTAACTGACGGTTTCCTGATTGGCCAGCGAGCTTCTTCCTCTCTGTCCCAGCAGATCTCGTATGAGAATCTGATTGGTCTCCAGATAGAGGCCCAGGAGGAAGCGGAGGAACAAGTCCAGGTGTCCGTTCTCACTCTGTAAGGCCTTGTCCACTGCACTCCGGCCGAGGAGGTGAAGTAGAGATTTTTTGCTCAAGAGATTCATTTTTCTTTCCTTTTTTCCAGATCCACGAGAGCAGATCCACGCCAGTGTTTATGTATGACTGGAAGACATGAAGGGCTGCCAGAAACTCCTGGAGGCTCAGATGGACAAAGCAGAACACCTTGTCCTGGTAAAGCCAACACTCCTCTTTAAAGATCTGGGTGAACACTCCTGAGTACACTGAGGCCGCTCTGATATCGATGTCACACTCTACCAGGTCTGCCTCGTAGAAGATAAGGTTGCCTTTCTCCAGCTGGTTAAAAGCCAGTTTTCCCAGAGAAAGGATGATCTCCCTGTTCTCTGGCATCCCACAATACTTTCTGTCCCCCTGTATGGTCTGAACCCTCAGGAAGTGGATGTACATCTGAGTCATGGTTTTGGGGGTCCCCTCTCTTGTCTGGGATGTTTTGAAGAAGTCCTCCAGAACTGAAGCAGTGATCCAACAGAAGACTGGGATGTGACACATGATGTGGAGGCTTCGTGATTTCTTGACGTGGGAGATGATTTTGCTGGCCAGCTTCTCGTCTTTGAATCTCTTCCTGAAGTACTCGTCCTTCTGTGAATCGGTGAACCCTCTCACCTCTGTCACCATGCCAACACACTCAGCAGGGATCTGATTGGCTGCAGCAGGGCGTGTGGTTATCCAGATGCGAGCGGAGGGAAGCAGGTCGCCCCTGATGAGGTTGGTCAGCAGCACGTCCACCGAGGTGGACTTTGTGACATCAGTCCAGATCGGGTTGTTCTGGAAGTCCAGAGGAAGTCGACACTCATCCAGTCCATCCAAGATGAAGACAAATTGGAACCAGTCGAATTGGCAGATTCCTGGTTCTATGATCTCAATAAAGTAGTGATGAAGAAGTTCCACCAAGCTAAACTCTTTCCCTTTCAGTAAATTCAGCTCTCTGAAAGTGAAGGGAATTATGATGTGTATGTCCTGGTTGGTTTTGCCTTCGGCCCAGTCCAGAGTGAACTTGTGTGTTAAGACGGTTTTACCAATGCCGGCAACTCCAGTTGTCATCATTGTTCTGATTGGTTGAACTTGTCCAGGTAAGGCTTTAAAGATGTCTTCACATCGGATTGGTGTTTCCTCCTTGGCTGGTTTCCTGGAAGCGGTTTCAATCAGTCTGACTTCGTGTTCCATGCTGAACTCTCCACTACCTCTCTCTGTGATGAAGAGCTCTGTGTAGATGTCATTCAGAGGTGTCGGATCCCCTGCATCAGCGACTCCCTCAGACACACACCTGAACTTCTCCAATAGATGAGAGCAGACTTTTTGTTGCCACTCGGCATCGTCAGTTTCTAAATGAGAAAACAACCATAGATATCCATGAGTGGATTGTAACCTTAATGACGATGTTCATTATTTCTGGTTGTGCATTCTATAGATTCAATATTTCAGGATCAATTTACTATTCCCACAATCATGGTTGGTGTGAGGACAGGAATATTTCAATGATTCTTTCCATGTTTCTTATAACTTGCTTAGTAGTGCTATCGTTGTGTGTCAGTGAACCACCACCCAACCTAGCTGTGTTCTATAATCAGAGATGGGTTAGGTGGTGGTTCTATAGGTGGAGCTAGGCTGGGTGGTGGTATAAACGATTGAAGCACAAATCTGTTTTCCAGTGGTTCTTGTATGCGGCTCAATGTGTGGATTCACATTATACAAAGTTATACAAGTTAGTTATACAAGCTACCACGCTGCCTTGTATTTGTATCAGATTCTCACGTTCTCACCTAAAACAAACAGAACCGTAGTCCAGGTCCAGCGACCAGGGTTTGTCTGGTTGCTTCAAATGAGCACTGACACCACCCCCGGCAGGGGAGAGAGCCCCCTGAATGTAAGAATCAGACTCTCCCTCTCATTACTGCCCTCTTTGGCCACTAAGTGAACTGCAGCCGGCTTGCGCCCCTGACTGCAGAGCACTGGAGTCTGAGCTCCGTGGGCTGGGACAAGAACATAGTAAAGTAATGTCAATTTAAGTAAACATAAAGGCACTAATTAGGGTCGGGATGGTTTAGGAGGTAGAGCGGAAGGTTGCTAGTTCAAGTGTCAAGGTGTCCCTGGGAAAGACGCTCCTGATTAGCTGCCTGTCATCCTGTGTTTGTGCCGACCGCCCAGATGGATCCGGCATTTTCGGTGCCTGAAAACAAACTTTTTTTAAATACAGCCCCTTGGTAAATTTAATTGCTAACTGTACATTAAGAAGTATTTTATGCTCAATCGACAAGGTTTAAACCCTGCTTTTTCCTCCTCGACTTTATGTTTGGCTGTGTTATGTCCACCACACCAGTCTGTTTGCTCATCTTTTCAATCAAAGTTTAAAATGGGGTATATGCCCACAGGTTTGGAAGGAAGTCAAGATTATACCATTACCTAAAAATGCAAAAAACAAGCTCACTGGTGCTTACAAGCATTTTGCGAGTTCTGGCAAAAATCATGGAGAAAATTGTCTTTAATCAAATACAGTGTTACTTTTCTGAAAATGGTTTGAATACAGACCTGCAGCATGCGTACAAAAAACCGACTCAGAAAACCGACGATTGCTTAATTGATATTGACAACAAAAAACTGTTGGGATATGTATTGATAGATTTCAGTGTGGCATTTGATGTTGTTGATCACAGACTATTGCTAGAAAAACTTCCTTGCTACGGTTTATCATCCTTGGCGGTGACCTGGATAGAGAGCTTTTTATCCAGAAGATCACAGAGAGTTTTTTTTATTGGTAGTATTTCTAATTCTAAACAAGTACAGTCTGGAATACCACAAGGGAGCTGCCTTGGGCCGCTACTGTTCACAATCTTTACAAATGACTTACCACTGGTCTTGAACAGGGCCAATGTGTCCATGTATGCTGACAACATAACATGGTAACCCTTCCTTTTACAGTCCCCTAATTACTAGGTATTTACCCGGTACATACATGGTAAATTATAGTGTATTACTGGGTAATTACCACTGGTAATAAGAAGGTAAATACAGAGGTAGTTACCCGGTAAATACATGGTAAATCATAGT